>NC_037689.1:124916431-124929951 GCF_003255815.1 Theropithecus gelada
GGTGTTTTAGACATGAAGTCTTTGCCCATGCCTATGTCCTGAATGGTACAACCTAGGTTTTCCTCTAGGATTTTTATGGTATTAGATCTAACACTGAGAGAAACAAGAAATGGGGAAAGGATTCCCTATTTAATAAATGGTGCTGGGAAAATTGGCTAGCCATAAGTAGAAAGCTGAAACTGGATCCTTTCCTTACTCCTTATACGAAAATTAATTCAAGATGGATTAGAGACTTAAATTTTTTTTTTTTTTTTGAGACTAAGTCTCCTCGCTCTGTAGCCCAGGCTGGAGTGCAATGGCGCGACCTCGCAATCTCGGCTCACTGCAAGCTCCGCCTCCCGGGTTCACACCATTCTCCTGCCTCAGCCTCCCCAGCAGCTGGCACTACAGGCACATGCCCCCACGCCAGGCTAATTTTTTGTATTTTTAGTAGAGACGTGGTTTCACCCTGTTAGCCAGGATGGTCTCCATCTCCTGACCTTGTGATCTGCCTGCCTCGGCCTCCCAAAGTGCTGGGATTAAGGCGTGAGCCACCGCGCCTGGCCGGAACTGGGTGACTCCTTACAGTATTCAGGTGCAGTACAGAAATATAAAAAGATGCACTGAAAGGGAGGATAAAAAGGGCAGTTTGACATTACTCACATCACCCCTCCCTCAACCTTAAGGAGCACAGTGTTGAGAGAGATACCTTCCATTTGGGGTAAGGAGAAAGAAGTGAGCACTAGACAATGCCTTAGCCTGTAACATTAGGTTAACCACAGTAAAACCTAGCACCAAGTAAGTCACCGTAAACCCAGACTCCAGGCTGGTATCTACAGTACTGAGTCACTAACGTTCTCCAGTGCCAAGCCATACCCCAAAGCCCCAGAGTTCAGGCATGCACACCAGAGTTGATGTCTGGTTTGCACCACCACCAGACAGACTTTAGCAACCCCAGGCTCCATCAGCCCTCAGTGGCAGGGTGACCACAGAGGTCCTGGGATCCAGAACTGCCCCACTGCCAGGCAGGACTAAGTAGGCCTAGGCTTTGGGCCTACCCAAGCAAGAAACTGCATTTCCTGCTGTGACCTAAGCATTACTACAGGGTAAGTCACATTCATCTACAAAGAGGTTTTCATACAAACAAAGTAATATGTAAACAGACAAAAGTGAAGCACATACTGGCAGAAAGCACTGTTACTCTCCATTGTTTACATATTGGAATTTTGAAAACTAGCGCTCCCGCTCCCAAAGGACTTACTAAAATGAACATTTGTATGTCCCATATTAAAAGTACTTTTCAACTATTTCAAAGGCTGTTTTTGGCAATCAGAATGAAATTATTTCACGTTTAGTTCAATTCAAGAGAAATTCTCAAATATTAAGAAAAGTATCAAATAATGACTGGTTAAAACAAACCAAAAAGAAAAGTAAAACAGGACATACAATCTCTGAAAAAAAATCTGAAAAATAAATAGAAAAGTGTTCTTTTCCAAAAGAGAAATGCCAGATTAGACATAAAAAGGAGATATGTTATCTTTTTTATTATGTGACTAATATAACCACAAAACTTAAAGAGCCATTCTACTTTTCATCAAATTATGTTAACTCTTATTTCAAATGTGAGGAAAATGTGTCTCGAAAAAACAGGTGGAAAAAAAAAAAAAAAAAAAAAAAAACAATTCCAGGACAAATCAGAACTTGAAGGTAAGTGGGTTGAAGAAGGGAAATTAAGTTCTTCAGATCTGGACATACTGACTGATAAGTCTGGCTCAGAATCTTCTTTAGATACTGTGGAAAATCCTTCAAATCCTATTGCAATACCTGAAGTTCTTGTTTCAACTAAACAAAGTATTACTTTCTTTTTCATCCCAGTGAAATTGTATAATCTTTTGTAGGTGGAATATTGGTGGACTTGTCCCCAGTTTAAATTATGATTTAAAGAGACACTTAGAAAAATAGGAAAAGCCTACTCAAATGGAGCAGGCTATCAGCAAAGACAAAAATGCAGAGAAGAACAACCATTTATCTCTTCAAGGAGAAATTATTATTGCAAGGGTGAATATTGATAACAGAACCTGGGTGTTAGTTCAGCTATTGAGAAAAACAACTGACCTGAAGTCCTGTATTACTGGGGTTGTAGAACTGAATTTTCATCATCTAGATTATATTGAAGGAAATGAGTTTCTGTTAAAGAAATAATTATTCCACATTTATTCTGGCTGAGACAAATTAAAGGTGAAACACTTTAGGCTGCACTTAGATAAATTTTGGCTTTAAAATTTTCGTGTGTCCAGTGCAAGGGAGAGGAATCCCAATTTCACATTTGATGATGGAGGAACAAGTTATGTGGTTGCTCTGCAGACAATATGAAAATTAGTTGAACTAACTCAGAAACCAGTTGATCAGCTCTTTCATTATATTTGTGATGTAAGCACAGGTGCCATATTAGCTTTCATGTCGGGATTTTTTCATATGCCTTTTGATGAATGCGAGAAACTTTATAAAACATTAGGATCAGATGTATTTTCACAAAATTTCATTGTTGGAAAAGTTAAAATGAGTTGAAGCCATGCATTTTATAGCAGTCAAATGTGGGGAAACATTCTGAAAAATAGAATGTGATTTGCACTATTGATTGCAACAGCAAGAAACCACACATGCCTTAAGGTAACTGCTGTAAGTATCATAGTAAACAGAGGATAACACAAAAGTATTCTGGTGTTTTAGAAGCTAAAGTGCTTAGAAACTATAATTTGTTGTCTCTAAACATAGAAACTATGGCCATTTTGCTGGAATCAACTGTCATTTCAGAGGCTGTCAGTATAAAATGTGGCAGGCCATTAGAGCCTCATCTGCTGCTCCAGGCTACTTTGGAGAATACGCATTGGGAAATGATCTTCATCACGGTGGAGGTTTGCTTCTGAATAACTCTTTGGCATTACCAATGCATGAGCGTAAATATCTTTGGCCGGATATTCCATTAGAGTACACAGTATGTCTGGACACTGGACATTTGGAGAGTGATATGAAAAACACTGTGATACACACAAGCTTGAAAACCAAACTTGCTAATGTTATCAACAGTGCTACAGATATAGAAGCAGTCTGTATAATGCTTGATGGTCTGTTACCTCCTGATACCTATTTTATATTCAATCCTGTAATGTGTGAAAACATAACTCTAGATGAAAGTCAAAACGAAAAGCTGAATCAGCTGCAGTTAGAAGGGTTGAAATACATAGAAAAAAATGAAAAAAATTAAAAAGTTGCAAAAATATTAAGTCGAGAAAACATAACTCTGCACAGAATTAATGATGAGATATAATTGAAAACAAACAAGTATGAAGGCCTTCTATTCTTTCTAAAGTTGCGATGAGTATATGCTTATGTTCTGGTAAATGAAGGCCTGCTCAGTAGATTCACCAAAGTCAACAGGAATTGTGGGGTTCAACATGAGTTGAATTATGAATTCTAGAGAATCCTGAAGAAGACTGTGTTTTCACTAGTTTGCACAGCTAGAAAATATGCTTGATTATATAATTCATATGAGCGTTAGATTTTTAAGATGTTAATAATTAAGTAAGTTTTAGGAGTTTCATTGTGATTGTGGTATTAGTAGATGTTGGTGTTATTTTGTTTGATTTTGGGAAATGTATTAATATATGTGTTAAACAAGGAGCTAAAAATGATTACACTTTGTATTTTTGCTTTTGTCATCATAATCATGTTGAATTTATGTAATCATTGATTTTATTTCATGTGGAATAGCTAATTGCTTCTTAAAATTATATTATTTAATGTTTTCATTAGCTACACTCTACAATTCACATACTACTTTTTATTTTAAAATTACTTAAATAGATCCAAAAAGTAGAAGTTTTATTTAAAATGTTTTTATGCTTGAAATATGAGAACCAGGTACAGTTTTCTATTCAAAATTTTCTTATTTTAATATTGTTTGGCTAACAAAGATAGATAAAATTTCATTCAAACACTTTTCTCCTTACAATTTCAAGATACTGTACATTAACTTTTCTACGTCTAACCCTAGCTTATCCTTCCCTGTTATAAAGTTGATTGCTTAAATTTACTGAGAAACATTCCCATCATTAACAAAAATAAAATACTGAAATAAAAAAAGATGGAGGTTCAACATCTTTAGTCATTATGGAAGTGCAAATCAAAGTCATATGCCACTTCACACCCACCATATTTGTCATAATAAAAAAAAAAAAACAGGAAATAAGAATTGTTGATAAGAATGTGGAGGTATTGGAACACCTGTACATTGCTAATGAGAATAAAAAATGGTGGTGTTACAACAGAAAACACACTGGCTCTTTGATAAAATGTAAACATAAAATTTCCTTACAAGTCAATGTGAGTACTTCTTAATTGTATACTTGAGATAACTTAAAGCATATGTTTTTAAAATAACTTTTGCCCAGATGTTCATAGCACCATTTTTTACAGTAGCTGAAAAATGGAAACAAACTAAATGGCCATCACCTACTAAATAAAATGTGGCATAGCCATACAATGGAATATTGTAAATCTGTGAAAATGAATGAACAAACTACATAAGAGATTAACCTCAAAAACATTACACTAAGTGAAAGAAGCCAGATACAAAAGGCCACATATTGTATGATTCTATTTTTGTGAAGTGCCCAGAATAGGCAATTTTATATAGAAAGAAAGCAGAGTAGTGGTTTCCAGGGGCTGAGTGAGGGAAAATGGGGAGTAACAACTTAATGTGTACAGAGTTTCTTTTTAGGATGATGAAAATGTTCTAGAATCAGTGGTAATGGTAATAAAACATTGTGAATATACTAAAAGCCACTGAATTGTACCCTTCAGGGTGGTTAAAATGGTCAATTTTGTGTTACATGAACATTATTTCTCTAATAAAATAGATTTTCAGCAACAAAGGGCCATTAGAATGGAAGCATACTCTGAAGAGTTATTAGTTATCAACTCCTAACATGCAAAATATTTTAGGTAGCATTTTTGTATAGAATAAATTATATTAAGACATATTAAGCATTGAGTGTCATTATTATTGATGTATAATGGATTCCCATCCAACGTTATGGTGTGATTTTAAAATAAGAGCCAGGAAATCAAAAGTATTTTCTCTGGGGCTTAATCTTTGATCAGATAGTTGAAAAACTTATGGCTTCCAGATCTGTGTGGGACAGACACTTTTACTCATTATACAATGCTCTAAGGCCACCAAAAGAGTCTGGATTATCTACATTGACTATTCACATTTCCTTAGATATATTTATTTGAATGATGACTTCTACAAAGTAGAGAAGTCTGTCGTTATGAGAGGTGAAGCCAGCTGGGCTTCTGGGTTGGATGGGGACTTGGAGAACTTTTCTGTCTAGCTAAAGGATTGTAAATGCACCAATCAGCACTCTGTAAAAATGCACCAATCAGTGCTCTGTGTCTAGCTAAAGGATTGTAAACACACCAATCAGCACTCTGTTAAATAGACCAATCAGCAGGATGTGGGCAGGGCCTTCCACGCTGTGGAAGCTTTGTTCTTCCGCTCTTCACAATAAATCTTGCTGCTGCTCACTCTTTGGGTCTGCACCACCTTTAAGAGCTGCAACACTCACTGCAAAGGTCTGCGGCTTCACTCCTGAAGTCAGCAAGACCACGAACCCACCGGAAGGAAGAAACTCCAGACACATCTGAGCATCTGAAGGTACAAACTCCAGACACACCATCTTTAAGAACTGTAATACTCACAGCGAGAGTCCACAGCTTCATTCTTGAAGTCAGTGAGACCCAACAGAAGGAACCAATTCTTGACACAGTTAGATTAAGTTTATTTTGTTTTTAAGAGGAATCAGGCCTTTGATGATGCCAAGAGATGAAGGGAAAGGGAGAACTATCCTTGCTTCAATAAAGCAACTCTAATTTATTAAAGGAAATTATTTTATTTTTTGTTGACAAAGAATAATTGTGTGTGTGTGTATGTGTGTGTATAATTGTTGCAATGTAGTTTTTAAATACATGTATACATTGTAGAATGATTAAATCAGGCTGATTATGATATACATCACCTCAAATATCATTTCTTTTTGGTGAGAATATTTAACATTTTCTCTGTTAGCTGTTTTAAATTACACAATACATTTTAGTTAACATAACTGCAGTATCATACACAATAGCTAAGATTTGGAAACTCTGAAATGTCCATCAACAGATGAATGATTTTTTTAAAGGTGATATATATTCACAATGAAATACTATTTTGGTCTTGAAAAGAAAGCAACGGGTAATTCTGTCATTTGAGACAACATAGATGAACTTAGAAGATATTATGTCAAGTGAAGTAAGTCGGACACCATATCATCTCATTTATATGTGGGGTCTAGAAAATCTCCTAGTAAACGGGAGTTGTTGGTGAAAGAATAAAAGGTTCGATTAGAAGTAATTCATTCTGGCAATCTGTTGCACAGCATGGTGAACTCTGCTCTTAGCTATTTTATAAATTGGTGCTCTGCAAAATCTTTTATTTGAAAACAGGATTTGACTGCTAAAAAAAAGGAGCAATTGAATATCATTGCCCATAAAATTCAGTTAGCAAGTTGTTCTACTAAGGAATTTTAAAATTCCTTTCATCTTTGGTTTTCTATGTGACTATTGTGACTTTTATTTCTGGAGCTTCTGTTATCAAGATAATCCTGCTCAAAAGTACAATTACAAGCCTTGTAAAAATTTTCATTTAACAATCATTATAGTTTACACTATTGAGAAAATGTTGTTTTCAGAGATTTGCAATAAGTATTAACTTTAATCTTCATAGTAACTCTGTGAAACAGCCGCTGTTTTCATGTCAATTTTACAGAAGAGAAAAAGTGAAGAAAGAGATTTTAAAAAATTTCGCAATGCAGCAGTAAACAGAGCTGGGATTTGAACTCTAAGGTTTCTTCACAGCTTTGCCATGCCATCTTTTCATATTAATGAAGCTACCTTTCCCTATTAATGAAACTGTGTTAGTGCTGTTCATTTTTTAGGTTTTGAACTACTAGAGAAGGGAATTATCTGTGCTGTCTTATAGACTATTTTTGTGACATCAGGGAGGCATTTTGAGATGGCTGGCTAATCTCTGGGGATGACACCTTGAACAGAACTTACTCTTACTGTGATTTTGTCTTTTATTTATTCTAATAAAGGCAACCATTAACATGCAAGCCAGCGAATACTGCTTATATAACCAATTAACTGACTAGGAGATGAACCCAGAACTGTGATGCTGCCAACTCTATGACCTAATAAAACTTGACAGCTAACCCTAGAGACCCATAATGGCAGCATTTCCAGGACTAAGACAATGACTTTGTTGATTAATACATCTTGTTGAATTTTTTTTTTCTGGGATATAATTAACCAATGTGTGTTTAAGCAACTCTTCTGGTAATATGTGAATCCCATCTCTCAAATACCTGCAAACAACTGTGTTTATTTATAAAACTCATGATCATGCATTTATGTCTATAATCAAAATATTGTACTAGTCAAACACTGATCCAGAGTGTGATTGTGCTGCATGTCCTCCAGTAACCTCTTTAATGATGACAAGCTAGATAAAATGTAGAATGCATGTGAGGCAAGTTCAAATTTCTTAAGATTTGGCAATAAAGCATAAAGTCCAGTAGATGTCTATTGATATCATTGGGGCTGCTTAAATAATTTCTCAAATAGATAATTGGCATAATACATTTTAATGAAAAATACGGAAAGGACAACGAAAAACTACTTTTGCAATGACTGAATATATTTCCATCATTAAATAACTATAGATTTGTATCCATTTAGTAAGATCAGCAGTTATACTGTTAAAAATACTCCATAATAAAGCAGTCTATATTCTTTCAACATTTTTAAAAGGATGTTATAGGTTTAGATAACTTGAAGATATTATGAAACTGATTCTGAAAATATTTCAAATTTTGCAAAATAGGACTCATGAGAAAAGAGAGGAAAACTAAGCTTATTTTTTTTTCTGAAATAGAGACGACTAAAGAAAAACACGATAATGGATTTCAAGTGCATGGAAGTCTGAAAACTTAGAAAAAAGAAAAGGGCTAAAACTATACAATTATGAATTTCCTAGACTAATCAATCTTTGAGACACTGGAAGTGTTAGTGATGTGAAGTCAATTTTTTTAAAGGAGGAATGAAGCACTGTGAAAAAATAAAGTAAAAACTTAAATATTGAAAAATACAATATAACTGTCACAGATAGAAGGACTTAACTAAAGTATAAAGCCATTTAAGAATATAAGTGTCTCTTCCAGTGATACGTTGACATTTTAAATCCATGGTATTCAGACATGTAGAGAAATTTACCTTGAAGATTTAAGGAATCTTAGTACTGAGATTTCTGAGAACAAGAGAGTGCGAACTATTATCCAGAGTGCTATGTAAAAGGAAAATATATAGAGAAAACACAATTGTGATTTATTCCACTTCGAAGGTACTCACAAAAGCAGATGATGATCTCATTGAGACAAGAGAATTTACCACCATTTGTCATTTTATATTCCTATGCAATAAGATGCTAGGATTGACTGTGAAGATAGTGTTTCCACATTTAATGTTTTTCTTACAATTTATAATACTTCCTGACGTTCTAAAACTCAAAGGAATCATTAATTTAATGATTTAATTCCTAAATCAATTCCTAAGAAGAAAATGCTAGTAGGGAATTTTAATTTTAAAAATATACCAGATATTTCACACGCGTTGTGCATGTGTGGCCTGTGTGAATGCTTGCCCGTGCTCGTAGGAGATTGCTAGGGTTTGAAAACAAATACAATTTTTGTCTCAATAAAGAAATTGTGTATCTATTAGATTTATTATGGTTGTAAAAAACTAAACCCAAGAGAACAGAACTTATAGTGGTTCATAAGCGCTACTTCCTACTGTTAAGTTAATGTTTTATGACATAATTATACAACTTTTTCACTCCCATTGGAGAATTGTCCTCTATTCTCTCTTCTTGAAAAACAGCCTGAAACAATATACTCTGATAACCGTTCTAGCTGAAAATCATATTTGCACCCCATGGAGAAATATAGTCCAATTTAAATTAGTATTTCTAGTAAATATACAAAAACACTTTCCAAAACATCTTTCAGGAAAGCTGCATCACCAAATGATGTATTTTCTAAGTAATGCAGAACAATTTGTATTCAAGTCATTTTGCCATTTCATTAAACTTTACAGCATATGGCATTTTCTTCAAAAGTAATGGGACAAAAGAAAAGAGACACATTAGGAAAAGAATAGTAACCACTTTCCTTTCTATTATAGATTTGTGCTTTGGATTTTTTTGACAATAAAACAGTTTTGTTTTGTTTTTTACTCCATAAAGAAAAATATATGGATGTACATTTTAGATAATATGGTGAATCTGCATGCAATGTCTGCTTGTTTCCTTTTCAATGTAGAACAAATGTTGAAACAAAAAATATTTTGTAAGTTTATTACTGAAAATGAAAAGTCAGTGAGAATTTTAAAAAAACTATCAATCTCGTATTGTGTGCAAACCACTTCTACTTCACCATTAGTTAAAAAGGTCCCTGATCTCATATAGCTTATGTTCCATGGAACAGGAAACCGAGTGGGTAGAAGAGGATACAAAAACTTGAATAAATTAATAATATTGTTATTGTATATATTTAAATTGTAAAACATGTTGTTTACTTATACACAGCGAAAAGGTTACTATCATCCAGCAAATTAACATTATCTTACATAGTTACCCATTAAACAATACATTTTATTTTGTATATTTAAGGTTTGCAAGGATGTTATGGGATATATAAGGATACATAGATACACATAGTACAATGGTAACTATAGTGAATCAGATGACCATATCGATTATCTCACATAGTAATTTTTTGTGACAAGAACAGATAATATCTACTTGTTTAACAAAAATCTCTAATACAATGCTATCAACTTTAGTCCTTAAGTTGCACATTAAATTTCTAGACTTGTTCATTATACATATCTACTACATTGTATTCTTTGACCTACATATTTCTTTTCCTCTCCCCTAGACTCCATGGTAATCACTGTTTCATTTTCTATCTTTGTGTATTTGAGCTTTTAAAAAATATTTCACATACTGTATAAGTGAGATTATGTAATATTTTTCTTTCTGCATCTGGATTATTTTACCTAGAACAATGTACTATAGGTCCATCCATGTTGTGGCAAATGGCAGAATTTCCTTTATAACATCTGAATATATATATTTTATATATGTGTGTGTGTGTGTGTGTGTGTGTGTGTGTGTGTAGATAGATAGATGGATGGATAAATCAGTCTCAAAGTTTGTTTATTTGTTCATGCATTCATGACGACCTAGGTTGTTTCCATATCTCAGTTATTGTTAATAATGCACCAATTACTATGGGGATGCAAGTTTGTTTACAAGATGGTGATATTTTTTCAATTGGGTATATACCCAGAAGAGGAATTGCTGGGTCAGATGGTAGATGACGTCATCTTATAAGTAGAAACCCTAAAGATTAAACAAAGAAACCTGTTCGAAATAATAAATACATTTAGTAAAGTTGTAGAATAAAAACAATATATGAAAATTAGTGGCATTTGTATATACAGATAATCATTTATCTAAAAAAATTTAAAAATTCCCATTATGGTAAGATAAAAAAAATCTAGTAACAAATTTCAATGAAGAGTTGACAGATTTGTACACTGAAAATGATAAAACATTAATGAAAAAAATTGAACACAATACAAATGAAAGGAAAGATATCCTGTGTTCATAGGTGGGAAAAATAACATTGTTAAAATATCCCTGCCGCCCCAAACAATACAGACTGAACACAATCTCTGTGAAAATTCCAATGGCATTCATCATAAAAATAGAAAAAAATCCTAAAAATTGCAAAGAATCACCAAAAAACTCTGAAGAGCCATACTTACCTCCTTTTTTTGTGGTAAGAGCACCCAAAATCTACTCTCTTAGCATATCTTTAGGGTACAATAATATAACTATAGTTTTCATGTTGTACCTTAGATCTCTAGACTTATTTATTCTACATATTTACAAATTTGTACCCTTTGGCCTATATATCTCCCTATACTATATGCCCACCCTTGCCAATAGTAACCAGTAAAAAAAACAATTGATATTAAAAAATTATATAAAGGAAGTTAAATAAGATAATAGGATAGAGATGTCCTAGAGTGATGATAGAAGGGCTTGTAGAGAATGGGAGATTTATCTGAGGATGTAACATTTGAATTTAACTTTTAGGGTAAGATAGAACCAATCTCACAAATATCTGCAGCTGGGGCATTTCAAGGGGAAGAGATAGTAAGTACAATGGCCCTGAAGCAGGAGTTAGGTTTGTTAATCCAAGAAACTTAAAGTAGGATAGAAGCAGTGGTTCTTGGAAAACTACATGCAAAATACTGAAGTTGGACAACTACCTTGTATCATATACAAAGACTTACTTGAAATAGATCAAACACTTAAATGTAAAAGAGGAAGCTATAAAACACTTGGAAGAAAAAGAGGAAATTTTCATTACATTGGCCATGATAATAATTCTCTGGATGTGACACCAAATACAGAAGCAACCAAAGAAAATATAAATAAATTGGACCTCATCAAAATGTAAAACCTTTTGTGCATTAGAAGATACTATCAACATAGTGAAATAAAATCTAGGGAATGAGAGAAAATATCTGTAAAGTCTATATTTGAAAACAGATTTATATGTAAAATATATAAAGAACTCCCAGCTCTAAAAATTGATAAAACGAGTATCCCTATTAAAATAAATGAGCAAAGGACTTAAATAGACACCTTTCCAAAGATGATATACAAATGGCCAATATGCAAATAAAAAATGCTCAACATCACTAATCATTATAAAATGTAAACCAAAACTACAATGGCATACTACTTCACATCCATTAAAATATTTTTATAGATTCTGAAAAAAAACATAAAATAGGAAGTGTTGGTGAGAATGTGGATAAATTTAAACCTCTTGTGTACTACTCTTGAGAATGTAAACTGGAGAAGCAGCCATGGAAAATGTTATGGAAGTTCCTCAAAAAATTAAAAATATGGTTGCTGTATAATCCAGCAATTTCACTTTTCAGTATACACCCCAAATAATTGAAAGCATGATGTCAAATATATATTTGTACAACCATGCTCATAGCAGCATTAGTTACAATAGCCAAATATGATAGATTATTATTGAGCCATAACAAGAAAGAAAATTCCGACACATGCTACTACTTTGATGAACCCTAAAGGCATTATGCTAACTAAAATAAACAAGTCACAAAAATATTTTAATATTCTACTTACATCTTGTATTAGAGTAGTCAAATTCAGAGACACAAAGTAGAATGGTAGTTGCCAGGAGCTGAGGAAAAGGAGAAATGGGGAGTTAGCATTTAGTGGGTACAGAGTTTCAGTTGGAGAAGAAGAAAAAGTTCTGGAGATGAATGATGGTGATGAGTGCACAACAATGTAAATGTTCTTGATGTTATGGAACTGTACACTAAAAATAGTGAATATTGAGTAGGGGGGCAGGGCAGCCAAGATGGACAAATAGAAACAGCTCTGGTCTGCAGCTCCCACTGGGAAGAATGAAAATGACAAGTGAATTCTGCCTCTAACCAACCAAAATACCAACTATAACAAGTTTTCAAGTCATAGCCAGTACAATAAGATATAAATAGAAATAACAACAAGTTAAAAAGTGGGGAGATGACGTTAAGGCATACAGATTTTATTAGTGTTTTTTTTTTTTTTGGTTTTGTTTTTTGTTTTTGTTTTTGTTTTTTTGCTTGTTTGTATGTTTATACAAATAGTGTTAAGTTTTTATCAGTTTAAACTAATGGGTTATAAGATAGTATTTGCAAGCCTCATGGCAAAAAAACACGCAATGTATGCAAACAAAAATACCAAGAAATAATGTAAATCATATCACCTGAGAAATTCACCTTCACTAGAGGAGGACAGGAAGGAAACAAAGAATGAAGAGGAGACCATAAAACAACCAGAAAACAGATAACATCATGACATGAGTAAGCCCTTACTTATCAATAACACTGACTGAGAATGGACTAAACTCTTTCATCAAAATACATAAAAAGGCTAAGTGGGTGAAATAAAAAGACCCACTGATGTGTTGCCTACAATAAAAACACTTCACCTATAAATACACACATAGACTGAAAAGAAAGTGATGGAAAAAGAATTCCATGCCAATGGTAACCAAACACAAGCAGAAGTTTCTATACACATATATAAAAAAAGTACATTTCAGACAAAAAATATAAGAAGTAACAAAGAAGATTATGATATAATGATAAAGGGGTCAATTAAGCAACAGGATATAACATTTTTTTTATTTTTTTTATTATTTTTTTATTTTTTATTTTTTATTTTTTATTTTTTAATTTATTTATTATTATTATACTTTAAGTTGTAGGGTACATGTGCATAA
>NC_037689.1:124934910-125003922 GCF_003255815.1 Theropithecus gelada
CCTCCGTGTTGGGAGATCCACTGCTCTCTTCAAAGCTGTCAGACAGAGTCGTTTGCATCTGCAGAGGTTTCTGCTGCTTTGTTGTTGTTGTTGTTGTTGTTGTTGTGTAGCTGTGCGCTGTCCCCAGAGGTGGAGTCTCAGTTGAAAATGCAGAAATCACCGGTCTTCTGTGTCGCTCGCGCTGGGAGTTGGAGACTGGAGCTGTTCCTATTCGGCCATCTTGCTCCGCCCCCTCGATATAACATTTTTAAATACATATATATGAATCATACAACTCTGGGGAACCCAGATACTTAAAGGAAATATTATTAGAGCTTAAGAGAGAGATAGTGCCTGATACAATAACAGCTGGAGAATTCAAAATCCCGCTTTCAGCATTGGACAAGTCTTCCACACACAAAATCAACAAAAACATCAGACTTTATCTACACTATAGACCAAATGGATATAACAGAAATTTACAAAACATTTTGTCTTACAGCTGCAGAATACACATTATTTTCCTCAGCACATGGGTCAGGGTCATTCTCAAGAATAGACCATATGTTAGGTAACAAAACAAGTCTTAAAACATTCAAAATTTGAAATAATATTAAGTATCTTTTCTGATCAAAATGAAATAAATCTAGAAATTAATAACAAGATAGAATTTGGGAACTATACAAATACATAGAAATAAACAATATGCTCCTGAATGACCAGTGGGCCAATGAACAAATTAAGAACAAGATTGACAAATTTATTGAAAAAAATGATAATGGAAACACAACATATCAAAACCTGTTGGATGCAGCAAAAGCAGTACTAAGAGGGAAGTTCATAGCTATAAGTGCCAACATCAAAGAAGAATAAAAAACTTCAAATGCAAAATCTAATGAAGCATCTTAAAGAACTGAAAAAGCCAAAGGAAACCAAACCAAAATTAGTAGAAGAAAAGAAATAATGAAGATCAAAGCAGAAATGAATGAAATTGAAATTTAAAAATACAAAAGATTAGTGAAACCAAAAGTGGATTCTTTGAAAAGTTATACAAATTGACAAACCTTTGGCCTGATTAAAGACAGACAGAGAGAGAGAGAGAGAGAGAGAGAGAGAGAGAAGCCAAATAAATCAAATCAGAAATAAGAAAGGAGACATTACAACTGATACTGCAGAAATTCAGACCATTAGTGGCTACTATGATCAACTATATGCCAATAAATTTGAATATCTAGAAGAAAGAGAAAAATTGCTAGACACATACAACCTACCAAAATTGAACTAGGAAGAAATCCAAACCCTGAACAGACCAAAAAGAGTAACAAGATCAAAGCCATAATAAAATGTTTCACACTAAAGAAAAGCCAGAGACCTGATGGCTTCACTTCTGAATTCTATGAAACATTAAAAAAAATTATACCAATACCAATCCTACCCAAACTATATTCTAAAAAATTGAGGATGTGGAAATACTTTCAAACTCATTCTATGAGGCCAGTTTTAGCCTGATACCAACACCACAGAAATAAACATCAGGAAAAGAAAACTACAGGCCAATAATTCTGATGAATATTAATACAAAAACAAAACACTAACCAAGCAAATTTAATAATATATTAGAAAGATCATTCATCATGATCAAGTGAATTTTAACCCAGGATGCAAGAATATTTCAACATACATAACTCAGTCAATGAGATACATCGCATCAATAGAATGAAGGATAACAACAATATGAACGTTTCAATTGATGTTGAAATAACATTTGCTAAATCTCAACATTTTTATGATAAAGACTCTCAAAAACCTGGAGATGAAAGGAACATACCACAACATAATAAAAGACATATGTGACAATGAGATAATTTCACCCCATGTAAAATGGCTTATATCCAAAGACAGGCAATAACAAATTCTGGTGAGGATGTGGAGAAAAGATAACACTTATACAGTATTGGTGAGAATGTAAGTCAGTAAACCCCTATGAAGAACAGTGTGGAAGTTTTTCTGAAAACTAAAAATTGAGCTACCACATGATCCAGCAATCCCACTCCTGGATATATGCCCTCCCCCAAAAGGAAATCAGTATATAAAAGAGATATCTGCACTCCTTTGTTGCAGCACTGATTATAATCATTATCATCTGGAAACAACCTAAGTGTCCATCAACAGATGAATGGATAAAGAGAATGTGGTACATATACACAATGGAGTACTATTCAAACATAAAAAAGAATGAGGTCCAGTCATTACAGCAATATGATTGAAACTGGAGATTATTATGTTCAGTGAATAAGCCAGGCACAGAAAGATAGACACATCCGGTTCTCACTTATTTGTGAGATCTAATGTTCAGAACAATTTAATCCATGGGCATAGAGAGTAGAAGGTTGGTAACCAGAGGCTGTGAATGATAGTGGAGTTGGGGATGGCTAATGATTACAAAAAATTAATGAATAAGGTCTACTATTTGATAGCACAATAGGGTGACTATAGTCAACAATAATTTCATTGTGCATTTTAAAATAACTTAAAGATTATAATGGGATTGTTTTTAACTCAAAAGATAAATGTTTGAGGGGATGGATACCCAATTCTCCATGCTGTGCTTGTTTCACATTACATGTTTGTTTCAAAAAATATCATGCGCCCCATAAATTTATACATGTGGTATGTACTCAGAAATATTTAAGAAATTTAAAAAGATAATTTAAATGGCATTGCACTGGCACCACTATAGACATAGTCAATGTGTCAGAAAAGAAGCACTAAATAAGTGTTATCTGAAGGCATGTATGGAGTCTATACAATAAAGGTTTCCCTAGAAATCAAGATTAAAAATTTAGATGTTTCTTAAATTGTCAACCATAACAAAGCAAGAGTACAGGGGAAAAGATTATTCAGTAAATAGCTTTAGAAGAGCTGACTGTTTATTTAAAGGACAAAATTAATGAGCTCATTAAAAACAAAAAAAGATTATTTTTTCAGAGACATTTGTCATTATAGCATTAAAGAAAAAAGTCATGATGGCAAAGAAACATTCAAATATACAAAATTTAATAATCCCTTATGGCAAAAAAAAATATAAACAAACTAATAGGTAAATAAAACTCTTAGATGTGGTTGATGAAAGACCTGCCCTACAAGAGGTTCTGAAAAGAGAACTAAATATGGGTAAGACATAGTGTTACCAGTGAAAACAACAACACACTTAAGTACATGATACTATAAAGCAACCACACAAACAAGTTTGCATAATAACCAGCAAACAACACGATGACAGGATCAAATCCAAACAGAGCAACACTAACTTTGAATGTAAATAGGCTAAATACCCCAATTAAAGGACAAAGAGTGGCAAACTGGTTAAACAGCCAAGACCTATTTGTATGATGTCTTCAAGAGACCCGTCTCACATATAATGGCATCCACAGGCTCAAAATAAAGAGATAGAGAAAAAATTATCCAGTGAATGGAAAACAGAGAGTTGGAGGAGGAAGGGGACCAGAAAAAATACCTATTATCTATTATGCTTGTTACCTGGATGATGAACTAATATGTAGACAAAACCTCCATGACACGCAGTTTACCTATATAACAAACCTGCACGTGAACTCCCCATTCTAAAATAAAAATTAGAAAAAGAAATATGTGATGAAGAACTGGCATGCTCAATGTAGAGAAAATTATTGCATGTCAGTAAGTGATATAATATATTGATATATTGTGGATAATAAAGTAATCCTTTAATTCCATAAAGGAAATAGATATAAATAAACATAATTCTTCTCTTCAGTCTTATTTTTTAAACTAAACAGTTATCAAATAAATGCAAAATAAACAGATATCTTTAAAACTGACAATAACTTTGAAAATAATATCAGATGTTAGGAATAATTCAGTAAGTAAAACATTTCTTTTCCACTAATGGTGAAAATATGAAATGGTAAAATTCAGTACAGAAATGTGGCCATATGTAATGATTTTAAAAAATATACGTAATTTGTGTTTAAACTTAAATATTTAGTAACTTGAACTGTGGACATAACTAGAAATGTAATAATTTATGTACAGTTATCCCCAGTTATCCACAAAAAATTGGTTCCAGAGCCCCCATAAATACTAAAATCTGTGGATGCTCAAGTCCTTATTATAAAATGTTATAGTATTTGCATATAATCTACATGCCTATTCTCATAGACTTGCAATAATTATTAGATTATATATACTTTTTAATCAAATATAAATGCTGTGTAAATAGTTACTACACTGTATTTTTATTTGTGTTATTTTTTCTTGTAGTATTGTTATGTTTTGTTATTTTTTGAATATTTTTGATCTCCAATTATTGGAATACAAGAATGTGGAGCCCAGGAATACTGAAGGCTGACTGGACATGTCATTCCTTAAATAATATTCCTGACAGTATAGGAATAGACTTAACGAAAATTTAAACATTAGGAAAACAAAAAAATGGTGCATTAGTAAGATGATATAATATATAACTATTTAAAAATGTTTTACACATCACAGAAAATTCTGATAATCTGTCATATTTTGTACAATATATAATGCTAAAATAATGTAACAAAATATTTTCAAAAATTGTAGTCAAATTTTCTAAATGTTAATATACATATATGTTTTAAATGAAACCTATAGAAAGATTTAAACCAAAATGATAATTATGATTATCTCAAATTGCTGGCTTTGTTGGTGGTATTAATTTTTTTTTTCTTTTTTTTGCTGTACACCACAATCCCCTAACATTGCACAATGAATATGTCTTTCTAAAATGAAAGACAATCCAGAAAACAATATATGTTAAGTTTCGATAAGCAGAAAGATAAAATTAAAAAGATAATCCACCACGATCAAGTGAGTTTCACACCAGGGATGCAGGGATGGTTTAACATATGTAAGCCAACAAATGTAATATGCCACATAAACAGAATTAAAAACAAAAATCACATGATCATCTCAGTAGACACGGAAAAATAATTTGACAAGCACAGTGACCCTTTGTGATCAAAACCCTCAGCAAAGTAGGCATAGAAGGGACATATGTTAAGGTAATAAAAGCCATCTACGACAAACCCACAGCCAACATTATACTGAATGGGGAATAGCTGAAATAATTCCCCCGAGAATGGAAACAAGACAAATATGCCCACTTTCACCACTTCTATTCAACATAGTGCTGGAAGTCCTAGCCAGAGCAATCAGACAAGAGAAAGAAATAAAGGGCATCCAAATAGGTAATGAGGAAGTCAAACTGTCGCTGTTTGCTGATGATATGATCATATATCAAGAAAGCCCTAAAGATTCATCCAAAACACTCCTACAACTGGGAAATGAGTTCAGTAAACTTTCCGGATACAAAATTAATGTACACGAGTCAGTAGCTCTGCTATACACTAACAGCTACCAAGCTGAGAATCAAATAAAAAACTCAACCCCTTTCATGATAGCTGAAAAAGAAAAATAAAATATTTAAAAATATACCTGGCCAAGGGCGCACAAGACCTCTACAAGGAAAACTACAGAACACTGCTGAAAGAAATCATAGATGACACTAACAAATGGAAACACATCCCATGCTCATGGATGGATAGAATCAATATCATGAAAATGACCATACTGCCAAAAGCAATCTACAAACTCAATGCAAACCTCATCAAACTACCACCATCATTTATCACAGAACTGGAAAAAACAGTCCTAAAATTCACATGGAATCAAAAAAGAGCCCCCATAGCCAAAGCAAGGCTAAGCAAAAAGAACAAATCTGGAGGCATCATATTACCCAATTTCAAACTATACTACATGGCCATAATCACAAAAACAGCATGGTATTGGTATCAAAATAGGCACATAGACCACTGGAATAGAATAGATACCACAGAAATAAAGCCAAGCACTTACAGCCAACTGATTTTCAACAAAGCAAACAAAAACATTAAGTGGAAAAAGGACACTCTATTCAACAAATGGTGCTGTGATAATTGCCAAGCTACAAGTAGAAGAGTAAAGCAGGATCCTCATCTCTCACCCTATAAAAAAATGAAGTCAAAATGGATCAAATACTTAAATCTAAGACTTGAAACCATAAAGACACTAGAAGATAACATCAAAAAACTCTTTTAGACATTGGCTTAGGCAAAGATTTCATGACCAAGAACCCAAAAGCAAATGCAACAAAAGAAATAAAAACAAACAATCCCATCAAAAAGTGGGCTAAGGACATGAATAGACAATTATCAAAACAAGATATACAAATGGCCAACAAGTATATGAAATAAATGTTCAACATCCCTAATTATCAGGAAAATGCAAATCAAAACCACAATGAGATACCATCTCACTCCTTCAAGAATGGCCATAATAAAAACAAAATCAAAAAACAATAGATGTTGCTATGGATGCAGTGATAGTGGAACACTTCTACACTGTTGGTGGGAGTGTAAATGAATACAACTATTATGGAAAACAGTGTGGAGATTCCCGAAAGAACTAAAAGTAGATCTACTGTTTGATCCAGCAATCCTACTACTAGGTGTCTACCCAGAGGAAAAGAAGTCATTATACATAAAAGATACTTGCACACATATGTTTATAACAATACAATTTGCAATTGCAAAAATATGGAAACATCCCAAATGTCCATCAATCAAGTGGATAAAGAAAATGTGAGATATATATATATATATTTTTTTTCTTTTTTCTTCTTCTTTTAAAAATTTTTACTTTAAATTCTGGGATACATGTGCAGAATATGCAGGTTTGTTACATAGGTAACCCAAATATATAAACACCTTTATGTCCACCAATAAAAAAGGATAAATTAATTTTTGTGTATTTATACGATTACATACTATTCAGCAATGAACATGAACAAACTATAACTTTATCATGGATGAGTTTTATTAAATATAATGACAATGTTAAAGAAGAAAAAAGAATACAGTAAATTTTCATTTATACATGTTTTAAAAACAAGCAAAGGCAAACCATTTTATTTAGGGATGTAGAGATTTGAGGTAAAACTATAAAATACAGCAAATAAATTACTGTTATAAAACTCATGGTAACAAGTTATCTCTAGGAATGTGATATCTTGAGTGGGAATAACCAGATATTGGGAGACAGAGGAGTGGTTCTGGGGTACTGGTAACGTTCTAGTTTTTTAACTGGATAGTAGTAACAGTTTTGCTATATAAATATTTGTTAAATTATTTCTCTATATTTTATTCACTTTTCTTATATATATCATAATTCACATATGTATAATCTCTGTATATTATGTATGCTGTTTTATTATCTCCCACATATTAATAGGGCAGAATGAGAAGAGAGGAAGTAAAGGTGCATGTGTAGATAATCTGTTCAAGGATGTTACCCTTAAAGGGGAGGAGAGACAAGTGGTGGTAGCAGCTGGAGTAGAGTACAGAATCCAGAGAATTTATTAAGATAGGAAGGATTATGACACGTTTGTAGGCAGCTGGCAATGATGCAGTATAGTGGGGGCAATTGATGATAGAGGGAAAAAAACTTAGAGAAAGTCTTTGGATAAGTGAATGATAGGGGCGGAATCTAGTGCATAATAAAATAATTGTCCTTATCAAGATACAGGGATAGTTTACACAAAAGTAATAGGATAAAACTGTAATAGGGACAGGAAAAAGGTAATTTCATAGACTAAAGGATAGGATTATTTTGTGAGTCTCTTCTGAGTGCTTCAATTTTCTTGCAAAATAAGAATTGTCATCAGCTGAAAATGAGGAAAGTGGGAGGAAGTGATAGATATTTCAGGTGAGATATGTCATCCAAGAAAGTGAGAAAAAATTGATTACGTAAATGCAGTAGGATTGTCAGGTCCATCGGATATGAATAGTTAGGATGTTTAAGTAAAAGCAGTCACATTGTTTATTTTTTTTCCTTATCATGTCACCATTCTCTATGGTGTCTACCTTAGTAGAAAAGGTAGACATTAAACAAGCAGTTATGTATGTCATCTAACCAAAAGATTCATCACCTGAAGAATCTGTCTCATTAGAATACCCAGCACTTAATATTTCTAATAAATACTGCTTTTGCTCCTTAAGTTTTTTTTTAATTTAGAGAACTATGTTATTAAAATGATAATCCTACTTTTCAAGTTTCATTCTCCTTCTACTTCTTTTATTAAACGCTCTAGAAGATCTCATCCACTCCTATGTCTTTACATCACAACCTACACACAGACTACTTTTGAGATCACAAAGACTTATACCTCTTCTGTGTTCTCTTTTTTTTTGTAATTTTTTTTTATTATACTTTAAGTTCTAGGGTACATGTGCACAACGTGCAGGTTTGTTACATATGTATACATGTGCCATGTTGGTGTGCTGCATCCATTAACTCATCACTTACATTAGGTATATCTCCTAATGCTATCCCTCCCCCCTCCCCCTACCCCACAACAGGCCCCAATGTGTGATGTTCCCCTTCCTCTGTCCAAGTGTTCTCTATCTTGATGACTTGAAACATTATCCACACCGTCATCTAAATAAAAACTTGGATATCATCTTTGATTCCTCTTTTTCCTATCTCTACATTCAGTTGCTAAATCACACTGGTTCTAACTTCATAACATTTTAAGAATAAGAATGAAGTATAACCAAGTGGTTTAGTTAGGATGCTACATAAACTAGGAATCTGAGAATGGTAACTTGGACTAGGAAGATGACAGATAAAAAAGGCTTAGGAGAAGTTAAATTTACAAATCTTAATGTCCTTATTCTAGAGATGTAGAAGAGTGAAAATTTCCACAACTTGGCGATTTATGAGATTACTAGGACTTAAAGAGAGGGAAGTGTCAAGAAAGACTGTCAAAGCTCTGGATTGGCATTACTGAGTGGATGGACATGCCATTCAACAGATAGGGAATAATGAGAAAGGAACTGGAAATCTTCCAGTGTTGGGCACCATGAATCTTGGGTTTTACTTTCTACATTGTGAGTTTGAAATTACAAGAGGAGGCACTAATTAGTCAATTGAATATTCGTTAAAGATGAGGCCTGAAATTGAGATAATTTGTTTGTAATTGCGAAAGCCTTCAAACGTAAATTAGATTATTTTGGAAGAGAATGAAGTGTGAGAGAGAAGAGTGCTGAAAATCAAACCTTGATATGCACCACTTCTTAACCAACTAGCCAGGGATAAGTCAGAAAGGAATACTTTTAGTATGTCTAGGAAAAGCAGGTCTGAGGCACTATTTTAGTTCGTGTCTCTAGGGTCTACTAAGTAATGCAGTATATTGATGAATGAATTAGATATCCATCAGTAGGAATTAGTTTAATTAATCTATCACTACTCATTCTCAGAGGTTAGAAAGTGGCCAGGAAATGAAAGTGCACCACTAACAAGTTTGTGATGGATGGGGGGGTGAAAGTGATAGGATAATGGAAAGTCCTTTAACTGGAAAGTGGGAGACCTGGTTTCCTGCCTCTTCTCTGTCACGTACCAGCTACCTGATTTTGACTGTCTCAGAAAAGAAATAATGGATCTAATTTCATCCTCTATAAATGTGGGGAAATTCACCAAATGGTTTCTAAGTTCAATTTCCATCTAACATGCTGAATATTTTTGCATAAGGTCAATTTTATCTGGAAAGTTAAAAGGAAAAAACAATTTTGTGTTTGAAGAAAAGTTTATTACCAATTAAAATGAATATGAATTACTGAAGGTTTATACAAGTAACTTTAGTATAATTTAAATTTATTTAGATATAGTATGGAATGATGACCAGTTTTGCTGTGAATTAAGTTTTTTCTATGCTTCACTAAACCCAGTTTGAAATTAATCATTGTATCAGTTTGTCTTAATTCATTATGGCATATGATACCGACTGTGTCTAGGGTACTTGGACTACCGAGTTATTTGGTAGATTTTCTACTCTATCATGACTTCACATGTTCTGCCACGAGGCTCCATTATAAAGAGTGAATTCATGGTAGACATAGTTCACAGCACCAAACCTCACGGAATATATATACAGGTATTCAGATGGAAGTCTAGTAACATTTACATTAGACACATGTGTAATGTATACAGAAGATCTCATCTGACTTTGAAGGTGGTAAACTGCTGTTATTAAAATACCACCCCATTATTTCAGCTTTTCTATTTGCATTTCTCCATAAAAATAACTCTAGCCTGCATATGTATATTATTTAGCAAAACCAGACTCAATTCCAGTGAGTACTATTCTCTACCCTTCCATTCAGAAATCCTAATATTATAAACCTAATTTAAAAAGATAGTCTAAAGTGTTGACAAGATTTGGAGAAAATGTTCTTTGAAATAATATTTCAGAAATTATATAAGATATTTAATTTGTCAATTATTTATAAAGGACTGAGTCAACTTCATTACATTCACTGAATGGAATATTGTATAGTATTTAAATTTATGTATTTCCTTTTTTAGTTATATAGTCATTTACACTCCACATCTTTCAAAAACAAAATTGAATATGTTTACACAAATTTAGCATATGGCCATTTTAACAATATTTTTTTTTTCCAATTAATACACATGGATTTTTTTTTCATTTTTTTCTATCCTCTTTAATTATTTTCATTAGTGTGTTATAGTTTTCATTATAGAGATTTTTCAATTCTTTGGTTAATTTCTAGGTATCTAATTTTATGTTTAACTACTGTAAATGAGATTACTATTTTTATATATTTTTCATATTATTCACTGTTGGCATATAGAAATGCTACTGATTGCAGTATGTTTATTTGGTATCCCTTTACTTTACTGATTTAGTTTATCAGCTCTAACATTTCTCTTTAAAGTCTTTAGGTTTCTCCGAATATAAGATTATATTATCTGCAAACAAGCATAATTTGAAATATTCTTTTCCAGTTTAGATACCCTTTATATCTTTCACTTGTGTCATTGCTCTAGTAAGAACTGCAGATACTACGTTTTATAATAGTGTTGACAATGGGCAATCTTGTCATTTTCCAGATCTTAGATAAAAGGCTTTTAAATTTTACCTATTCAGTATGATAATAGCTGTGTGTCTGTCCTATATGCCTTTCTGATGTTGAGGTATGTTCCTTCTATCTCCAGATTTTTTAATGCTTTTATCATAAAAGAATGTTGAATTTTATTAGATGCTTTTTCAACATCAGTTGAAATGATCACATGGTTTTTATCCTTCATTCTGTTGATATGATGTATCTCACTGATTGAATTGTGTATATTGTACCATTCTTGCATCCCCAGGATAAATCCCACTTGATCATGATGAATGATCTTTCTAATGTATTTTTGAATTTGGTTTGATAGTATTTTATTGGGGGTTTTTGTATTAATATTCATCAGAGGTATTGGCCTGTAGTTTTCTTTTACTGATGTGTCTTTGTGTGGTTTTGGTATCCGAGTAATACTGGCATCACAGGATAAGATTGGACGTATTCCTTCCCCATTTATTTTTCAGAATAGTTTGAGTAAGACAGGTACTATTTCTTGCTTACATTTTTGTTAAAATTCAGCAGTGAAGCCATCAGGTCCCTGACTTTTCTTTGCTGGGAGACCTTTATTATGGCTTTGATCTCTTTACTTGATATTGGTCTGATCAAGTTTTGAATTTCTTCCTGATTTAACCTTGGTAGATTGTGTATGTCTAGAAATTTGTCCATTTCTTCTAGATTTTCTGGTGTATTGGCATATAGTTGTTCATAGTAGCTACTAATAGTCCTTTACATTTCTGGAGTATCAGTTGTAATGTTTCCTATTTCATTTCAGATATTGTTTATTTGGATCTTCTCTCTTCATTTTTTACTCTGGCCAAAGGTATGTCAATTTTGTATAACTTTTCAAAAAGGTAACTTTTAGTTTCACTGATTTTTGGTATTGTTTTTATATTTCAATTTCATTTGTTCCTACTCTGATATTTATTATTCCTTTTCTCCTACTACTTTTGGTTTTGGTTTGCTCTTGATTTTCTAGCTCTTTAAGATGAATCATCAGGTTGTTAATTTGAAGTTTTTCCTCTCTTGTGATGTAGGCACTTATAGCTACAAACTTCCCTCTTAATGCTGTTCTTCCTGTATCCCATAGGGTTTGGTATGTTGTGTTTCAATTATCATTTGTTTCAAGAATTTTTTCTATTTTCTTCTTAATTTCTTCATTGATCCGCTAGTCATTCTGAAGCATATTGTTTTATTTCCATATTTGTATAGTTTTCAAAATTTCTCTTGTTATTAATTTCAAGTTTGATTTTCTTATGGTCAGAGAAGATGTTTGATATTATTTTAGTTTTTAAAATGTTTTCAGACTTATTTTATCACCTAACATATGATCTATCTTTGAGAATAATTCATGTGCTAAGAAAAAGAATGTGTATTCTGTAGCTATTAAATGAAATGTTCTCTAAACACATACTGGGTTCGTTTGGTTTATGATGCAGACTAAATCTAACATTTCTTTGTTGATTTTCCATCTGAAAGGTCTGTCCAATGCTTAAAGTAGGATGTTGAGTCTCCAGCTATTATTATATTGAAGCATATATTTCTCTTTATCTCTAATAATATTGCCTTTATAGATCTGGGCTCCCCAGAGTTGTGTATATATATATTTAAAATCTTTATTTCTTTTTGCTTAATTGACCCTTTTATCATTATATTGTAATCTTCTTTGTCCCTTGTTATATTTTTTCTTATATTTTTTGTCTGAAATATGCTTTGTCTTATATACGTATATTAACTCCCACTTGTTTTCGTTTTCTGTTGGCATGAAATATCTTTTTCCATACCTTTCATTTCAGTGTATGTGTATTTTTTTAAGTAAAATGCGCTTCTTGTATGCAACACATCAATAGGCCTTGTGTTTTTATTCATTCAGTCTGTCTATGTCTTTTGCTTGGAGAGTTTAGTCCATTTACATTCAAAGTTATTATTGATAAGCAAGGACTTACTACTGCCTTTTTGTTGTTTTCTGGTTGTTTTGTGATTTTCATCTTGATTTTTTTCCTGTCTTTCTGTATTGAAGCTAATTTTTTCTGATGATAAGGTTAAATTTCTTGCTTTTTTATTTTCTGTGTGTCCATTGTATAGTTTTCCAATTGAGGTCATTATGAGGCTTGTGAATACTACCTTATAATCCATAGTTAGTAATTATGTAATTTTAAGCAGAAAATAATATTAAGTTACATATGCAACATGACCATATGTTTAACTAGTAAAATGAGAAGAAGGAGCAAGATGGCCAAATAGAAGCCTCCACCAGCTGTCCTCCCTGTAAGAACACAAAATTGACAAACTATACACACAAAAAAATGCAACATCATAAGAAACATAAAGTAGGTGAGCTATCACAGTACCTGATTACAAATTTATACTGCTAAACAAGGCACTGAAAAGGTAGGAAAGACAGTCTTAAATTGCCGACACCGTGACTCCACACAAGGGTCATGTGGCATGAGGAAATTCTGTTTGCTTGTGGGAGAGACAGCACAGTGATTGTGGGACTTTGCATTAGAACTCAATGCTGTCCTGTCACAGAAAAAAGCAACATTTGACAGAACTCACCTGGTGCTCTTGGAGGGAGCATTTAGACCAGCCCTAGCCAGAGGGAATCCCCCCATCCCAGAGGTCCAAACCTGAGGTCCTGCAAGCCTTGCCCCCAAGGGCTAAAGTTCTCTGGGATTCTAAATAAACTTGAAAGGCAGTCTAGCCCCACAAAAACTGCAATTCCTGGCTGAGTCCTGGTGGGGGGGCATGCAATCTAGACAGAATTTCTGGATCTGCCCTTGGCCAGAGTTGAGCCCACCACCCTGAATGAAGAGTCCCAGGCCTAGCAGCATCACACGCTGAGTAAAGCCCCTTGGGTTTTGAGTGAACATTGGGCATAGTCAGTCAGTATTCACTGTAGGACTGGGCCAGTGGTGGTCATGGAGAGAGACTCATGTGCTTATGAAAATGGGTGGGAATAGTGAGAAGACTTTTGTCTTGATTTTTGGGTTCCACCTCAGCCACAGTAGAATAGAGCACCAAGTGGATTCTGAAGGCTTCCATCTGCAGGCTATGGATCCCAGATGGCATTTCTGAACGTATCTTGGGGAGAGGGAACCTGCTGACTTGAAGAAAATGGCAAAAGCCTGGCTGCCTTTCCCATCTGCTGATTGTAGAGCCATGGAGCCTTGAGTTGTCATAGGCAATAGCCAGGCAGTGGTTACGATAGGCCGTGGGCAAGACCCAGTGCTGTGCTGGCTTCAAGTTTGATCCAGTACAGTTCTATTGTTGGTGGCTACAGGGGTATTTGTTTGATCACTCTCCCAGATCCAGGCAGCTCAGTATAGAGAGAAAGAGACTATTTGAGAGAAAGTAAGGGAAGAGAACAGGAGTCTCAGCCTGGTAATCTAGAGAATGCTTTAGGATCTTATTAAAGACCACAATATGGTTTCTCAATGAGACTAAAAGCCACAGCATTACTGAATTTGCAGTACCTTCTAATGCGCTTTATGGATGCAGTAAAGAAAATCTGAAATTTAAATTACAACACCCAGTAACTGATTACATGGAAAATGTTTCCAAGAAGGATGGGTACAAACAAACCCAGATGGTAAAATAAATACCTAACACTTTAAATCTCATACTCTCTAATGAACATCCACAAGCATCAAGACTGTGCAGGAAAACATAACTTCACCTAATGAACTAAATGTTGCACCAAGGACCAATGTCTGGAGAGACAGAGATATGTGACCTTTCGAATAGAAAATTCAAAATAGTTGTCTTGAGGAAACTTAGTGAAATTAAAAATAACAAAGAACCGTAATTCAGAATCTTATCAGAGAAAATTAACAAAGACATTGAATTAGTAAAAAAGAATCATGCAGAATACTGGAGCTGAAAAATGCAACTGACATACTGAAGAATGCATCAGAGTCACAAAACAGTAGAATTGATCAAGCAGAAGAATTAGTGAGCTTGAGGCAGTCTACTTGAAAATACACAACAAGTGGAGACAAAAGAAAAAATAATAAAAAGAATAATGCATGGATAAAAGATCTAGAAAATAATCTCAAAAGGAAAAATCTAAGAGTTACTGACCTTAAACGGGATGTAGAGTTAGAGATGGAGCAGAAAATTTGTTGAAAGAGTTAATTCTAGAGAACTTCCCAAACTTAGAGAAAGATATCAATATTCAAGTACAAAAAGATTATAGGACAGCAAGGAGATTTAACTCAAAGATGATTACCTCTAGACATTTAACAATCACACTCCCAAAGAGAAATAATCATAAGAGCAACAAGATCAAAGAAACAAATAACATACAATGGAGCTCCAATAAATCCATCAGCAGAATTTTCAGTGAAAATCTCACAGGCCAGGAGAGAGTGGCATCACGTATTTGAAGTGTTGAAGAAAAAAACTTTTTACCATAGAGTTTTATATCTGGCAAAATTATTCTTCAAACATGAAGGAGAAATAAAGGCCTTCCTAGAAAAACAAAAGCTGAGTGGTTTTATCAACACCAGACTTGTCCTAAAAGACATGCTAAAGTTACTATTTCAATCAGAAAGGAAACAATGTTCGTGTGCAAGAAGTACTCATCTTAAAGTGCAAAGCTTACTGGTAATAGTAAGCACAAAGAAAAACACATAATATATAACACTGTAGTAGTGGTTTTTCAAATCAAAAAACATGCAACAGATACACAAAAAGTAAAAAGCAAGAAATTAAAACATACCACCAGAGAAAATTACCTTCATCAAAGAGAAGACATGCAGAAAGGAAAGAAGAAAGATAAGACCACAAAACAACCAGAAAACAAATAACCAAATAACCGAAGTAAATCATTACTTATCAATAATAACATTCAACATAAATGGACTAAATTACTCAATCAAGAAAGAAGACCCAATGATCTGTTGCCTAAAAGAAATATATTTAACCTCCAAAAACACACAGACTGAAAATGAAGGGATGGAAAATGACATTCCATGAAAATTAAAACCAGAAAAGAGCAGGAGTAGTTATTCTTGTATTAGACAAGACAGATTTCAAGAGAAAAACTACAAAAGTATGGTCATTATACATTGACAAATTGGTCAATTTAGCAAGAGGCTATAACAATTTTAATATATATACACCCAACACTGGAGCACTCAGATATATAAAGCAAAGATTTCTACAACTAAACAGAGAGATAGACCCCAATACAATAATATCTGGAGACTTCAAATTCTCACTCCTAGCACTGGAGAGAACATTAATACAAAAATTAACAAGAAAACATTAGACAGAATCTGCACTATAATGCAAATGGACCTAACATATGTTTACAGAACATTTCAATCAACAGAGACAGAATACATTACTCTCCTCAGCATGTGGATTCTTCTCAAGGATAAACCATATGTTAGGCTACAAAAGCATTCTTGGAAAAAAAATTTTAAAAATGAAATGATGTCAAGGATATTTTCTGACCACCATGAAATAAAACAAAAAATCAATAATAAGAGGATTTTTGGAAACTACAGCTTCACTGCTGAACAAAAATACTCAAATATGCTGAAAAATAGAGGCAAAGGAAATACTTTTAAGCTTATTTTGAGTCCAGTATTAATGATTCAAAAACCAGACAAAGATACATCAGAAAAGAAAACTAAAATCTAATATCTCTGATGAATACTGATGCAAAAATCTGCAACAAAATATTATCAAAATGAATTCAGCAACATATTAAAAATGTTACTTATCATTACCAAGTTGGATTTATTTAAACTATCCCAAGTATAGTTTAACACATGCAAATCAATCAATGTGATACATCATATAAACAGAGCAAAGGACATAACCGTATGATCCTTTTAATTGATGCTGAAAAACTTTTGATAAAATTCAACATCCCTTCAAAATAAAAACCCTTAGAAAACTGGGTGTAGAAGTAACTTACCAGAATACAATAAAAGCTACATATAACAGACCCAAAGCTCGTAACATACTGAATGGGGAAATCCTAAAACTTTTCTTCACTCTACAACCTGGAATACAACAAAAATGCCCACGTTCACCACTGTTAATCAACATAGTACTGAAGTCCTAGTCACAGCAATCAGACAAGAGAAAGAAATAAAGGGAATCCAAATTGGAAAGAAGTCAAATTTTCCTTATTTTCAGATGATAGGTTTTCTTATATTTTGAAAATTATAGATACCACAAAAAGACACTTAGAACTGATGAGCAAATTGAGTAAAGTTGCAGCATACAAAAAACAACATATAAAAATCAGTAGCATTTCTATATGCCAACAGAGAATAATCTGAAAAATAAATTAAGAATATAATCCCATTTACAATAGATACAAATAAAATTAAATGCCTAAGATTTAACTTAAAGAAGGGAAAGATCTGTATAATGAAAGTGATAAAACATTGATGAAAGAAATTAGAGGACAAAAAATATTTTATGTTCATTGTTTGGAAGAATTGATGTGTTTAAAAGTTCATGCTATATAAAGAAATCTAAAGATTCAATGCAATCCTTATCAAAATACCATAACATCTGTCACTTAAATATAAAAAAATCCTAAAATTTATATGGAACCACAAAAGACCCAGGATATCCAAAGCTATCCTTAACAAAAAGAACTAAACTAGAGAAATCACATAACCAGACTTCAAATTATACTACAGAAGTATAGTAAGCAAAAGAGCATGGTATTGGCATAAAAAGAGAGCCATCAACCAGTGGAACACAATAAAGAACACAGAAACAAATCCATACATCTAAATTGATCTCATTTTCAACAAAGCTGTCAAAAACACATTGAGGAAAGCAGTCTCTTCAAAAAATGGCACTGTTAAACTGAATATTCATATGCAGAAGAATGACACTACAATACTATCTCTTGCCATATACTTAAATCAAATTGAAATGGATTAATGACTTAAATTCAAGACCTCAAGTTATGAAAATACTGAAAAATACATTTAAAAGACTCTCCAGAACATTGGTCTGGACAGATTACTTTCTTATGCACAGCAAAGAAAACAATCAACAAAGTGGAGAGACAACTTACAGAATGAGAGAAAATAATTTGCATGCTGTCCATCTGACAGGAGATTCATAAACAACTTTATAAGAAAAAGTCTAATAATCTGATACAGTAAAAGGAAAAAGGCCTGGGTAGAAATTTCTCAAAAGAACATGGGAAAATGGGAAACGGGTACATGAAAACTTGCTTAACATCATTGGTCATCAGAGAAATGCAAATCAAAACTACAGAGATATTGTATCAACCTAGTTAAAATGTCTTTTATCCAAAAGACAGGCAATAACAAATGCTGACAAAGATGTGGAGAAAAGGAAATCCTTGTACACTGTTGGTCTGAATGTAAATCAATACAAAACTGTGGAACACAGTTTGAAGGTTCCTCAAAATCTAAAAACAGAACTACTGTTTAACCCAGCCAACCTGCTACTATTTATATACCCAAGAGAAAGGAAATCAATATATCATAGATATATCTGCTCTCTCATATTTGTTGCAGCATTGTTCACAATAGCTAAGTTTTGGAAGCAACCTAAGTGTCCTTCATCAGAAGAACAGATAATTTAGTACATATACACGATGCAGTACTATTCAGCCGTAAAAAAGGGTGAGATCCTGTCATTTGCAACAACCTGGATGGGATGAGAAGTCATTAAGTGAGATGAGCCAGGCACAGAAAGATAAAATTCACATTTTCTCATCTATTTGTGGGAGTTAAAAATGAAAACAATTGACTTTGTGGAGATAGAGAGTAGAATGATGATTGTTCAAGGCTGAGGAGGGTTGTTGGGGATACGTGCTTAGTAGGTACAAAAATGTAGCTAGATAAAATAAATAATAACTAGTATTTGATAGCACAACAAGGTGACTACAGTCAACAATAATTTCTTGCACATTTCAAATACAGAGGATAATTGGATGGTTTGAAATACAAAGAATAAATGCTTGAGGTGATGGATATCCCATTTACCTTGATGTGATTATTATGCATTGCATGCCTGTAACAAAATATTTTATGTAACCCCATAAAATCACCTCCAACATCAGAGTATCAGATTTCAACATAAAATTTGGAGGGAACAAATATCCAAACTATAGCATTCTATCCCATGTCCACCAGATCTCATGTCCTTCTTACACTGAAAAATGCAACCATCCTTTCTCAATAGTCCCCACATTCTTAACTCATATTAGCATTAATTTAAAAGTATGAATTCAAAAGTCTCATATAAGATTTAAAGTAAATTCCTTATAGCTGTGAGCATGTAGATTCAAAAACAAGTTATTTACTTTTATGACACAATGGTTGTACTGTCATAGGGTAAGCATTCCCATTCCAAAATTGATAAATTGGATAAATGGAAAGCATAACAGACCCCATGCAAGTCCAAAATCTAGCAGAACAGAGATTAAATATTAAAGTTTTAAAATAATCTGCTTTGCCTCCACTTCTCCCTTCAGTGGTGTGAAGGGTGGGCTCCTGCAGCTTAGAGCAGCCCCACCTTCATGGCTTTGCTATACACAGACCAGACAGCTGCTCTCATGGGTTGCAGTTGAATGCCCATGGCTTTTCTATGTTGAAGTTGCATACTACCAATGGCTCCATAATTTTGGGGTCTTCACAGCAGCCCTACTCTCCTGGCTCTACTTGACACTGCCCTAGTAGAAGATGTCTCTCGTGGCTCTTTGACTGCGGTAGCCTTCTGCCAGGGCACGCTAGCTTTCAAATACATCCTCTGAAATCTAGGTGAAAGCCACTGAGCTTCTACTATTTTTGTATTCTAGGTAACTGCACACTTGGCACCATGTGGAAGCTGCCAAGGCTTACCACTTGCCCTCTCTGTAGTGGTAACCCAATCAGTACCTGGGGATGTTTGAGCCACCACTCAACATCCTCTGAAGCCAGAGCTGCCATGATACATTGAACAAGATTCAGAGGTACCACACTACAACAGGGTTCCCTTATTTTCCTCTATAACAATTCTGTCTTTCTAGTCCTCTGGGCTTCTGGTGGGAGAGATGGCCTCAAAGATTTCTGAAATGCCTTGGAGACATGTTTTTCATTGTCTTGACTATTAGCACCTGGTTTCTTTTATCCATGTTAATGTCTCTCTAGCAAGTGGTTTTTTCTGTAGCATCCTTTGATTCTTCTTCTTAAAATGTTATTTTCTTCTTTAATAAATGGCCAGTCTGTAAATTTTCCAAGTTTTTATGTTCTGCTTCCCTTTTAATTATAAATCCTACCTTTAGACCGTCATTTTGTTGTCAAATTTGAATGTAAGCTATTAAAATACACCACACCACTTTTGTAAAAAAAAAAAAAAAAAGGTTTCAATGCTTAGAAATTTATTCTGCCAGATCCCTAGGTCATCACTAAGTTCAGACTTCCGCAAAGCAATAGGTCATAAACATAATAGAGCCAAGTTATTGGCCATGAAATAACAAGGGTAACCTTTGCTCTAATTCCCAATCAATTTCTCATTTTTATCAGACATTTTGTCACTGTGGTCTCTACTGTCTCTGTTTCTACAAGTGTTTTGATTACAACTACTTAACCAATCTCTAAGAAGTTATAAATGTACCCTTGTCATTTTATCTTTTTCTTAGCCCTCCAGACTTTTCCTACCTCTGCTCATTATCCAGGTCTAAAGTCTCTTTTACATTTTCAGGCATTATTGTAGAAACATCCAAATCTTGGCACCAATTTCTTCTTAGTCCATTCAGTGTTGCTATAAAATACTGCCTGAGATTGGGTAATTTATAAAGAAAAGAGGTTTATTTGGCTCAGGGTTCTGAAGGCTATACAAGAAACATGGTGCCTACATCTAATTGACTACTAGTGAGAGCCTCAGGCTGCTTCCACTCATGTTGAAAGGCAAAGTGGAGCCAGCATGTGCAGAGATCACATGGTGAGACGGGAATCAAGAAACATAGGGGAAAGGTGCCAGGCCCTTTTCAACAATCTGTTCTCGCTGGAACTGATAGTGTGAAAAAAAATCACTCACTCCTCCCTCTGCCAAGGGCATTCATCTATTCATGAAGGATTTGTCCCCATGATGCCAACTCCTTCCATTAGGCCCCCCTCTAACATTGGTAATCAAATTGTAACAGGAAACTTGGAAGGAACAAACATCTAAACTATAGCAGCTACCAAGTCTTCTCCATGGATTTGTCTTCTCTGGACTTGCATGTGTGAATTCCCAGTTAGAGAAATCTGCCACTTTCTTCTTTCAGAAGCTTGTAATCTCACGCTTCCTCTGTTATTCACCTGTGTTACTGAAGGTTTTATGGGGATGCTGCAAGCCATCCTGATTCCATTTTCCTCAGTGGCTTCTAGACTTCTAGAGTATGCCTGGTCCCATCAGTACTCTAAGTTGGGTAAAATATTAATAGAAATTATTTCCTCAAGCAGCTCTCCCAAAGCCTGGAATTTCTGACATATTATTCATTGTTCACCTTAATTTCTAAGAGAGAGGCCTTCATGTTTTCCCCAGTGGCTTCTAGACTTCTAGACTTCTAGAATATGCCTGGTCCCATCAGTGTTCTGAGTTGAGTGAAATATTAATAGAAATTATTTCCTCAGGCTGCTCTCCAAAACCTGGCATGTCGGAAATATTCTTCATTGTTCAACTCAATTCCTAAGGGAGAGGCCATCATGTTTTCCCCAGTGGTTTCTTGACTTCTAGAGTATGCTTGGTCCCATCAGTATTCTAAGTTGGGTGAATTAATAGAAAGTATTTCCTAAGGCAACTCTCCAAAAGCCTGGACTGTTGGACACATTCTCTATTCTTCACTTTAATTCCTAAGGGAGAAGCCATCATGTTGCATTGGCTTCTCTGTCCTGTACCACCGGTCCTCTGAAGCAGCAGCAAGCCCCTCAGTTCTTTTTTGGTTCTGAGCAGCCCCAAGGCATCTTGAATATGCCAGGTCCCATCAGCACTCTGACACAGGTGAGACTGAAATCCATCCATCAGGCAGTCTGACAAAAGAGCCACAACTTCGGACTCTTTCCCTCTCCAGAGAGAAGCTGGGGGTTGGGAACTTTCTCCCACTCATTTTATCCTGAGTTTAGTGAAGGGATTATGACAAGTGAATTCATGCTAATCCAAACCACCATCATTGCTCTCACTGGCCCCAAACTTGGCAGCCTTTCCTGTCAGCACTTAGATTTATACAAGACAGAAACCATTTCTCAGACAACTACCTAGGATGTCAGCACTTTGAACACACATTTCAGTCTTTCTATTTCCAGGGAAATGGCCAAGGAATTTTTTTCCAATCACGTCATGTAAGATGAAGGAAAGGACCATGGTGAGTGACTGCCAGAAATTTTCCTAACAGCTTTGAATCAGCTAACTTCTTACTTGCCTGGTGTGCAGGAGCCTCTTAAATGGTTTCTAGATTTCTCACAAAAGGAACTGATCCATATATTGAGTCAGTATCTCTGTGGGGGAAGAATAGTCTGAGGCTATTCTATCATCTTGTTCTGTAATTAAAAAAAATATATATATATGTATATATATATAATGGAGTTAAACACATGGTTTCTCTTGAAAATGAATATATATATATATAACATATATAGTTTATATATTATATATTGAGTATATACACATATTACCCACACACATTTATATATATATATTCCTCTGAATTGACATACAAGAACCCATATTTGTGTATGCTTCTAATGAGCAAAATGTTTTTATCTGTAATGACAAAGAAAAGAAATATTAATATATGTCAAGCTGACTTTCTTATGTAAGTAAAAAGGCCAGAACTGTTACTTTTCCTCACCTTGACATTTTCAAAACAAAATCAAGTTTTATTTTGTAAAGTTATCCCCTGAATTGTTTTTACATCATCACCATAATATCTCCTAACTTGCTGTCACTGCCTTCTCCAGACCTTATGGCCTCCCCACTACTTTAGTAACTCAATAGGAATATAACACTTCAGTATTTTTGTTTTAACAACGAAAGATTAAATATTTGACTTCCATATAACCTAATGACAAATTCCATCCTAGACTAGGCATAATGATTTTCAGAAAACATATTTATTTCTCAAAGCTTATTTAAAAGTAATCTGTGGGCCGGGCGCGGTGGCTCAAGCCTGTAATCCCAGCACTTTGGGAGGCCGAGACGGGCGGATCACGAGGTCAGGAGATCGAGACCATCCTGGCTAACATGGTGAAACCCCGTCTCTATTAAGAAATACAAAAAACTAGCCGGGCGAGGTGGCGGGCGTCTGTAGTCCCAGCTACTCGGGAGGCTGAGGCCGGAGAATGGCGTGAACCCGGGAGGCGGAGCTTGCAGTGAGCTGAGATCCGGCCACTGCACTCCAGCCTGGGTGACAGAGCGAGACTCCGTCTCAAAAAAAAAAAAAAAAAAAAAAAAAAGTAATCTGTGATTTAAAAATCACACCACACTTTTTTTTTTCCTGCTGTACAGGATTCTGAGTAATATCAGAAGCTTAGGAGTTCATTTGACAAGAATCAGCAATGGCTTGCTTTACATCAGAATGTAAAACTGAGTGGAAACTTGCAGGTTGATACCAGTTTGCTTAACACTTACTATTAAATTTTAGATAACAAAATATTGTGATTAGTGAGCAAGTGACTTCTATCTAGATTCAGTTAATAATAGTTTAGGAATATTTTCCAGAGCACAAGGCATGCCACTAATAGATTTGGTATCGCTTTTAGGCTGTGGTGTCCAATATTAATTAAAATACTAGAGAAGATTTTATCTTGTTTGTGACACCATTGTGTAGGTAAGGGAAAAAAGAAGTACTTAGTATTTCAGATTTAGAATACTAGAGAGCCTATTATATATCAGAACCTGATCATAGTAAGTAGAAAAAAAAACTTGTGTGAATTAATAACATAATGTGTGCAAATAAAGAAGACTTTAGATAAGTTGACAAATGATGATGTTCCAGTGAGTTCTTAATTCCTTACACACAAAAGACACACACAAAAATATATCACTTACATCTTTACTCAGAAAATTGGCGTCGCCTAAGTAACATTTTTGTACTACTTTCAACCTTCCAAATCTATCTTAATATTTTTCTTCATTCATTTTAATATCTTTCCTCCTATCTCAAGGGAAGAAAACTGGTTTTTAAATTATCATTTCAGTCTTGCTACTTATTATTTGTGTGTTCAGAGATTCTGTATCTTCCTGCTTTAATCCAGGAGCGTTGTATATTTTCAGGAATTTATTCATCTCCTTTAGGTTTTCTAGTTTATGCGCATAAAGGTGTTCATACTAGCCTCGAACCATCCTTTGTATTTCTGTGATATCAGTTGTAATATCTCCCGTTTCATTTCTATTTGAGCTTATTTGGGTCTTTTCTCTTGGTTAATTTTGCTAATGGTCTATCAATTTTATTTATCTTTTCAAAGAACCAGCTTTTTGTTTCAGTTATCTTTTGTGTTATTTTTGTTGTTGTTTCAATTTCATTTAGTTCCGCTCTGATCTTCATTATTTTTTTTTTTTACTTCTGCTGTGTTTGGGTTTGGAATGTTCTTGTTTCTCCAGTTCTGTGAGGTGTGAACATAGATTGTCTATTTGTGGTCTTTCAGACTTTTCGACGTAGGACATTTAATGCTATGAGCTTTCCTCTTGGCACCACTTTTTCTGTATACCAGAGGTTTTGATAGGTTTTGTCGCTATTATCATTCAGTTCAAATAATATTTTTTTAGATATCCATCTTGATTTTATTCTTGACATAATGATCATTCGGGAGCAGGCTATTTAATTTCCATGTATTTGCATGGTTTTGAGGGTTCCTTTTGAAGTTGATTTCCAATTTAATTCCACTGTAGTCTGAGGGAGTACTACAAATAGTTTTGATTTTCTTAAAGTTATTGAGACTTCTTTTGTGGTCCATCTATAGTCTATCTTAGAGAGTGTTCCATGTGCTGATGAAGAGAATGTATATTCTGCACTTGTTGGGTAGAACGGTCAGTAAATATCTGTTACCTCCATTTGTTTTAGGGTATCATTTAAGTGTTTCTTTGTTGACTTTCTGTTTTGATGTCCTGTCTAGTTTTAGGGTATGGTTTAAGTGTTTATTTGCTGACTTTCTGTTTTGATGACCTATCAGTGGAGTATTAAAGTCCCTCACTACTCTTGTGTTGCTGTCTATCTCCTTTTTTAGGTCTAGTAGTAATTGTTTTATAAATTTAGGAGTTCCAGTGTCAGGTGCATATATATTTAGGATTGTGATATTTTCCTGTTGGACTAGTCCTTTTATCATTATATAATGCCCCTCTTTGTCTTTTTTAACTGCTGTTGCTTTAAAGTTTTGTCTGTCTAATATAAGAATAGCTATTCCTGCTTGATTTTGGTGTCCAATTTGCATGGAATATCTTTTTCCACCCCTTTACCTTAAGCTTATGTGAGTCCTTATGTGTTAAGCGAGTCTCTGGAGGACATCGGAAACTTGGTTAGTCAATTCTTGTCTATTCTTCCATTCTTTATATTTTAAGTGGCACATTTAGGCCGTTTACATTTAATGTTAGTATTGAGATGTGAGGTACTATTGTATTCACTGTGCAATTTTTTGTCTGAATATCTCCTTTTTTTTCATTGTGTTATTCTTATATAGGTTCTGTGAGATTTACTCTTTAAAGAGGTTCTAATTTGGGGTATTATGATAATTTGTTTCAAGATTTAGAACTCCTTTTAGCAGTTCTTGCAGTGCTGTCTTGGTAGTGGCAAATTCTCTCAGCAATTGTATGTCTGAGACAGTATCTTTCCTTCATTTATGAAGCTTAGTTTCACTGGATACAAAATTTTTTGCTGATAATTGTTTTGTTTAAGGAGGTTAAAAATAGGACCCTAATTCTTTCTAGCTTGTAGGGTTTCTGCTGAGAAATGGGCTGTTAATCTGATAGATTTTCCTGTGTAGGTGACCTGATGCTTTTGCCTCACACCTCTTCAGATTTATTTATTTATTTATTTTTGGTCTTGACTTTAAGTAACTTGATGACTGTGTGTCTAAGTGATAATTTTTTCTGCAATGAATTTTTCAGGTGTTCTTTGAGCTTCTTGTATTTGGATGTCTAGATATCCAGCAAGGATGGGGAAGTTTTCACCAATTATTCCCTCAAATACATTTTCCAAACTTTTAGATTTTTCTTATTTCTTGGGAACATCAGTTATTCTTAGGTTTGGAGGTTTAACGTAGTCCCAAACTTCTTGGAGGGTTTGCTCATTTTTACAACATTATTTTGTTTTTTTCTTTGATAGATTGGGTTAATTCAAAACCTTGTCTTCAAGCTCTGAATTTCTTTCTTTGCTTGTTCAATTCTATTGCTGAGACTTTCTACTGCATTTTTCATTTCTCTAAGTGTGTCCCTGATTTCCAGAAGTTGTGATTGTTTTTTATCTATCCTCTGTATTTCACTGAAGAATTTTCCTTTTATAACCTGTATCATGTTTTTGATTTATTTTAGTTGGATTTCACCTTTCTCTGGTGCCTTCTTGATTAGCTTAATAATCGACCATCTGAATTATTTTTCTGGCGATTCAGACATTTCATCTTGGTTTGGATCCATTGCAAGTGAGCTTTTATAATCTTTTGGGAGTTTTTAAAAACGTCGTTTTGTCAAATTACCAGAATTGTTTCTTTGGTTTCTTCTTATATGGGTAGACTATGTCAGAGGGAAGATCTTGGATTCAAGGGCTGCTGTTCAGATTATTTATGAAGTAAAGCTCCCTTGATGTGGTGTTCTTCCCTTTCCCCTAGGAATGGAGCTTCCTGAGAGTCAAACTGCAGTGATTGTTTTTGCTCTTCTGGATCTAGCCACCCAATGGAGCTACCGAGCTCTAGGCTGGTACTGGGGAGTGTCTGCAAAGAGTCCTGTGATGTAAAGCATCTTCAGATCTTGAAGCCATGAATACCAGCAACTGCTCTTGTGGAGATAGCAGAGGAGTGTGGTGGACTCTGTGAGAGTCTTTGGTTGTCTTTCTGTCGGTTTTGTGTTGGTTGGCCTTCAACCAGGAGTTGGCACTTTCAAGAGTGCATCAGCTGAGGTCTTACAGGGAGGATGCAAATTTGTCCTAGGGACACAGGGTCATGTACTCAGGTTTTCCAGGTGATGGGCAGGGCCATAGAGCTCCCAAGAGATTATAACCTTTGTCTTTGGCTACCAGGGCAGGTAGAGAAAAACTACTAGGTTGGGGAAGGATAGGCATGTCTGAGCTCAGCCTCTCCTCTGGTGGGGCTTACTGTGGCTGCTGTGGGGATGGGAGTGTGGTTGTCAGTCCACGGAGTTATATTCCCAAAGGGATTATGGCTGTCTCTGCTAAGTCATACAGATTGCCAGGGAAGTGGGGGAAATCTGGCAGTACCAGGCCTCACCCTGATGCCATGCAGCCTACAAGTCCTAAAGGCCAGTCTCACTCCCACCTTGCCTCCCCGCACCAAATAGCACTGAGTGTATTTCCAGGGTTGTGAACTTACCCCAGACCACGAGCTTTCCCATTGAGAAAGCAAGCCGGCTCTTTTCCTGCATCTCAGGGAGCCTGTAGGGTTGATCCAGTTCCTTCAAAGGGTCTGAGGTTTCACTCAGATTTCCTGGTTGTTATTCCCCTGGTAGTTCCTTGAGCAAAAGTTCACAAAGTGAGTCTCCACAAGCTTCTTTGTCCATCTGAACAGGAGCTGCAAGCTAGTCCTGCCTCCTATCTGCCATCTTAATCTTATTATTCTATTCTGAGATGAAGAGCTGTGTCTCTTTTTTCTTTAATTATTAAATCCTTTGTAACTGGAATTTTGCCTGATATTAAACAAATATTTGTTGAATCGAATGAATGAATGAATGAACACAAACAAATGAACCACTAATAAATTGGGAATGATATCAGTGGATATTTCTCATAATTCTATTATTCCAAAGGAAATTGACTAGTAAAGGTAAATGTTACCTCTACTCTATTATAATATGATACTTACTCTTTATATACTGAAGAAAGAATTGGTGTTGATAACTGACTTTCTTAAAGAAATATCAAAGTATATAATCCCTGTTAATAAAGCTCATATTACAGAAGTGAGCATCCTTGTTAGGAGAATTAAATACAGACTGGACATATGTTAGAACCTGCATGTATCTTGATCAATCCACAATCAAATTGGCTGGGAAAACTAATTACGAACCTAAAAGCAATAAGGTCTATAAAATAAAAAATTAAAGTACTTAATAGACATTTAGAACATTTTATATTAAAATACTCTGAAAGTTAATTAAATTTATTCTTTTATTTTTTACAGTTAAGGAAAGCAGCCAAGAGAGTAAGTTAACTTATTTAAGTTTGCATACCTATTTTTCCAACAGAATTGGGACTAGAACATTAATTTCTTAGACAGTGATTTTTTTTTAATCACAAAAACTCATTGTGTCAATTGGATTTTAAAATAGTATTGAAATAATAAGATTCTTACTTTAACATATCTTTTAAAAATCTTTTAATTAATTTAAGACTCAATATAAGTGCCTTCTTATTTTCCTCCTCTTTGTCCTCCTCCTCCCGGCAAGAATAACTTGTTTTGTAACTGACTGGCCTCGATTTCAGTAAACTGTTGCATAAATATTTTAAGTATATTTCCAAGTATCCAGAGTTAAATGAATGTATAACTGCCTTATAATATAATAATTCAAATACAATATATTAAAATTAAAACATTGTTATAAACCTTCAACTACAGCTCTATTTCTATAACACATTTACAATGTTATTATGTTTACCTCCTTGAAAATCTACCTCTTGTCTCCTTATAAAATTTTAGTGTGTCATTTGTTAACACCTCTCACTTACAGTGTAACCTCTTTCTGGATATAGAGTTAATTGCATTTTTTTTGGATTAACTTTGCAGTTAGCTTAATTGGTTCTGCTTTAATTTGAAGTGACACAGTTTGGATTCTGCTAACAATTTAAAGCTTTTTTTCAAATGTTTAAAAGGTAGATATAAAAAAATGCTCTTATCCAAACTTGGTATTCAATGACTTGGTATTATATTTAAAATCTTGGCTGTCAGTAACGAAATTGAAAAGTCACTTCATAACTCCAAAAATGTGAGAGTATAATGTGAAATAACAGAGTTAAAAAATAATTTTCTCTCTCTCTCTCCCTTTTGCTCTCTGTTAACAAAAGCGTAACATAGAAATCAAGTATAGAAAAAGTTAACTTATTTCTTATTTCCTTTGCTTTATATGTTTCATGTGCCATTTCATAATCTATGATATCAGATTAGCCTGCATGTAGATATAGATGATCTATCTTGTAAGCCTGCATGAAGATATGAATTAATATTGTGCAATGTTTTAACAGTGTTGCAACCTCAAATCATCTTTCTCAAATCCCATTTCTTTATCTTTTTCTCAGTGGCAATTGAGTCTGTGCTACTTGACTTTCTCAACTCCCATTTCTGCTCTTTCACCTTTGTAGTACACAGTAGTGAATTTGGATGATGTAAGAGTCCACTTTCTAAACTGCTGAGAAATCTGCTCAAAAATACGTTTCATATTTTCAACAATCTTGTGGATAATAAGTCTGAACTGTGTAGAATTCTTAAACAGAAGTAAGGGAAGTCACAAAAAGTTTCTATGTGAAAATAAAAAAAAACTTGTCAAGCATTAGTATTATTTTTAAAGCATACATAAACATGGAAATAATACTGGAAAAGAGTCACCCAATCTTTTCATCAGCTCTCTGACACTGAGAGTCTTAAAGAAAAGAAGAGATAATCAGTTGTCCAGTATATCTACATTTGTCAGCTTCAAGTGATGCAATTTGGTGAGATGGTTTTTTAATATTCTTCCCACTTTTGTAGTCTAAAAAGCAATATGTCTGTGAGACAATGCAGAGTGACATGACATGACAACATGGGTATTAGCCTGGATTCTTTAGGAACATCATCCCTCTGTATTCAAAATTACTTTATACATACATAGAGATTGGATAATGTTCTCTTCCAAGCTGCTGGATCAATTTCATAATTACCTGAAAAAATGTAATGACAGTTGCTCCATCAAGCAACAGACATTTTATGAATTCAACTTTTATTAGTCCTTTTATTCATTTATTCACCTATTCAAAATTTACTGTGCTCCTATGATATCTATAGCATAATATAATAATTGTTTCAGGAATATAAAATAGGTGACACAATTCCATTTTAGATACAATAGAAAACTAATTGGACTTCTGTCTTCCTTTTCCAACCCCAGCACCTGAAAGATATGGGCACTGATGGTTCTCAGAAATCCAGTCAGTAATAAACACACAAATATTGAAGAATCCTTGGAAAGTCCCAGAAAGAAGGATAAGAATCCCTGTTTACAAGGAATTATAAACTGGAACAGGAAAGGGACAGGAGCCACAGTAAGGACAGGTTGACAGGAACTTCCCAATACATACATTTATTTAAAAGTATAATTTCTACAACGACTTTGGGTCAGGTGCTCTTCTAAGTGCTGAGGATTTAGCAATGAAGAAAACAAGAATCCTTGCCCCAATGGAGTGTATATTCTTGTATAAGGGGTCAAACAATATTCTAAGTAAGTAAAATATAATCATGTCAGTTGATGATAAGTAATATAGAGAAAAGAAAGTAGGGAAGGGGACAGGGAATTGCAGAGAATGCATGAAAATTTAAATAAAATGGTCAGGGATGAACTTAGGGTAGAGGCGATACTTGAATACAGACAAAGTGGTGAGGGGAAGTACCATAAATATTTTTGAGAGAAGAGCATTCTAGTCTAAACAAATATATAAAGGTGGCAGTTAGTCTAGCATGCATTCAAGATATAGCAAGGTGGCCTATGTGACTATTATAGAGTGAGTGAGCATAAGAGTAATAGTACAAGATATCAGAAAGAAAATGATGAGTGGGACAGATTATGTATAGCCTTGTAGGCCAGTATGAAGACTTTGACCTTTACTCTGAGTGATACAGGTCACCATTGGAGGACTGTGATGAGAGAGTAAAATTGCATGACAATTTTAAGCAGGATACTTTAGCTGGTGTGTAAAATACAGACGAACAAAGTAGAAACCTGGGAAAATGTAAGGAAGCTATTGGAATAATTTAGGTGACCAATACTAGTTCTGTGGCCCAGGACAGAACCTTCTAAACCTTGGAATTATTGACATTTGGGGCAGGTAATTCTGCGTTGTGTATGTCTTGAGGTCATTAAGTGCTCTGTGCATTGTAGGATATTTAGCAGAACCTCTGGCCCCGACCCACCAGAGGCCAGTAGCAACCCTGCCCCTAGTTGTGGCAACTGAAAATGTCTCCAAACATTTCCAAATGTCCTCTGAGGGCAAAAATCACCTTCAGTAGTCAGAACTGCTGGCCCAGGACAATAGCAGCATAGGCAGTAATAACTTACTACATTATAAATTATTTTAAAGGTACAGGCAACATGATTCGCTGACAGATTTTATATGAAGCAAAATAAAAAGACGTAAATCAAAATATATATATATTTTTCTTAATAACTGAGGGAACAGAGACTGTCATAAACTGAAATGGGGAAACCTGAAAAGAGCAGGTTTGGGAGAATAACAAGGGTGAAGCTGTAGTTATGGTAATTTTGAAATGCCTATTAGACATCAAGTAAAAATAGTGCTCCTTTCCTTCGTTCATTTTAACTACATCTCTGTCTTCACCCAGAAGCTTATGTATTTCGTGTGACATGTTTCCAAGAAGATATAGCACAGTCTATGTGATCTGAGCAAAATGTAGTAAAGGAAAAACCAATAACAGAAAAATAGCCTCCCAGACTACATAAATCTCAATATTAAAACTACATATACCACTAGATAACTCCATAGTTTATGAGGAAATTTTCATGTAAATTACTCAATATGACTAACTGACCAAGTGTTGCATGTTCAAATTTGTGGTATTTGGCTAAAACAGTACTTCAGAGGGAATTTAGAGCTTTGAATACACATATTAAAAAAAATGAAAAAGATTGAAACTAAATGAACTATGTATTCAATTCAAGAAGCTAGAAAAAGAACAACAGAGTAAACTCAAAGAAATAAGAAATAATAATAGAGGACAATGATATATTCAGAGTGATTGACAAAACCAAGAACTGATTATTTTAAAACAATGGTAAAAAGGATAAGTAGGGCCGGGCGCGGTGGCTCAAGCCTGTAATCCCAGCACTTTGGGAGGCCGAGACGGGTGGATCACGAGGTCAGGAGATCGAGACCATCCTGGCTAACACGGTGAAACCCCGCCTCTACTAAAAAATACAAAAAACTAGCCGGGCGAAGTGGCGGGCGCCTGTGGTCCCAGCTACTTGGGAGGCTGAGGCAGGAGAATGGCGTAAACCCGGGAGGCGGAGCTTGCAGTGAGCTGAGATCCGGCCACTGCACTCCAGCCTGGGCGACAGAGCCAGACTCAGTCTCAAAAAAAAAAAAAAAAAAAAAAAAAAAAAAAAAAAGGATAAGTAACAAGATTAATGAAGAAAAACAAAAGCAGAGAGAACAAATACAGATTTAAATATGTATAGTGACTAGGGTCAAAGTAGAGATAACAATGTAAAATAATACTGTAACTAACATGAAAATATTTTTTAAAAAATAAATGAAGGTAATGTATTTCTGGAAAAATGTCAAGTGCCAAATAAATACACAATGAAATGGCAAGGTAGAAATATACAAAAAATAATTACATAAATTAAAATAATAAAATATCTCCCACTACTACTGAACATATCATTGCCAATAATTCCCAAACCAGAACATTTTATACTTGGATTCTATGAAAGATTCAATAATCACAAAATACTGACTCTCATCTTGTACAAGTAGCTCCAAAACAATAGAACAATAACTTTAAAAGTTTCTCAAACATATTTAACAGCTTTATTGAGATATATTTAGCATAATATTAAACGTTGGCAATAATTTGTGGTAATAGGAAACCTCTTGTATTTCTATTGAAAATGCAAACTGATATTCATTCTGTAAACCGTACTTAAAATACATTTAAGTATGTGTGTATCCCGAGACCTATAGTCTTCTCTTACTGTGCTTCTATGTTGCAGAAAACTGTCACACGGGTTCAAAAAATAAGTGAGCTGTCTTTTTCTATAAGTTATCTAATATATATCTGTTTCTTTTGTTAAGTAAAAATTGGCTGTCACTATCACGTTGAGTGCCTTTTGTTCAGAAAAAAATGTACATATATTCAGATACAACGTCTGGGCATTATGATTTAGTAGGTCTGGAGTAGAGTCCAGGTATGGGTATTTTTAATTAAACTTAACAGATGATTCTGACACTGCATTCCTGGTTAAGATCTAGTGATATGATGTAATTAGTATAGTGCATCTGCATACTTCCAGGAGTTCCAGTGTAATACTTCCAGGAGTTTCCTTAAAGCATTTCCATAGTCCACCATGAAGAAGTTGGGGAGCTTGACATATGTTAACGAACAAAGAGCCCAAGAGATCATACGAAGTACCTATTTTCAAGTTTCCCCTCAATCATTAGATGGTTCATTTATCAAAGTCAGAGAATCTAGGAAATTCATCACATAAATCTTGGAATAATACATATTGAAACAAAGTGAGCAGGTATCGATACTTTGGGAAAGCTTATACCAAACATACTGAAGCCTCTCTCTCTGAAGTTTTCTCCCAGGATTTAAAAAAATAGTATTCCATAATCCACTAGTTATATTACCTTGAATATCTGAAAAATGTACAAGACTTTTATTTTTCCCACTAATATCAAAATTTCCATGTCAAAAAATGTTGTCAAATTTCTGAATATTTTCCTATAGATTAATATCAGAATATAGCCTCTGCCTATTAGAGCTCACTGGCTGTTGGCTGAGAGTGCAGAAAAAATGTGAGGCCCTCTACAGTTAACACTATTCCCCACTCCAACTCCAAAATAACCAAGAAATCGTTATCTCAGGTTGATTTCTAGAACTTGTCTGCTTGCTGGGTACAATTTGAGTCACATGTTCCTTACCTCTAACCATTCCCTCCTTTCAAGCCAAATGTCATCAATCAACCGATAATATGTTTGTCTTCTTGCTAATGCTTGAAATTCCTCACCCATGGATAAATCTTATTTTCCAAATTAAGAGAGTTAAAGTATAAGAAGCCAATCAATCCAAAAGTTAACAGACTTGTTATGATCATTCCATTTTGCAAAGAGAGAAAAGCGTGAAGAAAGGGCATAAAGAAGGAGATGAGAGCAGAGGGTCGAATAGTAAGAAATAAAGAAGGGCAGAGAGAAGACTATAGATTTATTAGTGACTTCAAGTATACATAAATGGATTCTTCTAAGTGTCCCTTGGGCAATGACAATCATGTAGCAATATAATTCTCAGCTTGACAGCTGTAAATACAAGCAACTCTGCCTCACAGGGCTTAATACCTATTTGTTTAAACCTAGCAGGTTACATAGAAAGTGTGTTTGAAGAATTTTTATTGAATAATTTAAAAATTTTAATTTCATTACAAAGAGTACTTCTTGTGTGGTTCCCTTTAAAGTGCTGTCAGAGTATCTGTTTAAGCCAAACACTTTCCTCTATGGCGATGCGGGATAACAGAAGAACTTCTCTACTACCCAAATTTTTCCTGTGAGCTTTGTGATGAAGCAAAAGTAAACTCACAAAATAAAAGTGAAAAATACCAAGTAGAATCTGTAGCTAAAAATGAAAACTCTTTCAGTCAATTGTTTCTGTGTTTGGAGGATTTCTACCCCATACATTTAGTTGCAGCCTGAGGAGATGAGAGAAAATAACATTTGACACTGTAAGAAGAAAACTGCCTGACAGATTATTTTTATTTTAAAGCTGGAAAATTGATAAGAGGAACTGAACAATGGTGAAAAATTGAATAGGCTATGGCAGTGATAACATTCTGATGGTATCCTGCCCTTTGAGCAAGCAAATATTGTAACTTAATGCCCTCCACATTTCCCTGGCCACTATATTTAAGAAAAGTGGAAGAAAAGGAATTGCCTTTTAGCAACAGTAGAGGAATGGCATGGTTATAAGCAGAAGGCTAATTACAGAGAAAACGTGTAGATAGTGGAATGCAATGAGGACTTGGATTCAACAGAACTGAGTTTGAATCCTGGCGTTAGTATTTTTTAGAACTATGACCGTAAGCAAATTAATTTGTGTTCTTGTTTTCTTATCTTTAAAATTGGAATGTTAACACCAGATTTGCAAAGTTGTTGTGAGGTTTAGAAATAATACATGTAAAGTATCTTGTACTATATGTCAGCTCAGCAAATGATAATGATAATTGTTACCTTTCCTGGAATCAAGGAGTATTAACTGATGAAGATTTCAAAAGTAAACGCATATTGTAGTGCTTTTGCCATTGCTTTTGTAGTAAATATTCTCAAAAAGACAGTGTGTTGCCAACCAATTTTTCCACTTGCTTATATAATTAAATTGCCTGTTTTAAAAAGTTCAGCTTTCACTACTCTAGGAAGAAAATTGGATTTTAAGTAAGAAATAACCATACGACTGAAGACTGTCACAGGGCAATGTGTGAAAGCACCACTGTTAAATTAATGTGGAATAATAAAACAAAAATGGAAATGCTGTGACTACATTTTATTTTGCTTGCTTGTTGAGGTATTTTTCCCCATAGCTCTGTTCCAGGTAAAAAAAAACTGCAAATGTACATGTAGACTACACTGCAATTTCTTAACAAGCATCTCCTATAAAGTAATCAATGATCTCTGGCCAAAACTAACATAAAATAAACTTACAACATTTCTCCAAGGCAAAGAAATACTGCATGTAAATTTAATTTGAAGTAGGGTAAGTCAGATCATTTTATAAACTTCAGGGTGTTGTAATTACAACTGGTATTATCTTGGGTTAATAATACGCAAAATAAAATTTTTATCTAGTAATAGTCATTACCAACTTAGATGTTTAACTTGTGTAAAATAATTAAAAAACTTATTTAGTTCAAATATAAAGATGACTAAAGATAACTCCAAAATTCTTAAAAAAACAAATTCTTGATACTTTAAAACATTCATCTTACTTACTTTTAAAGGCCAGTAAAGAATGAAAGATGAAGAAATAAAATAAAATAAAATAGTGGTTAATAGAGGATTCTCCTCAAATTATTTTCTGAAATATAATTTTACTTTATTTTAAGTTCTGGAATACATGTGCAGGATGTACAGGTTTGTTACATAGGTAAATGTGTGCCATGTTGGCTTGTTGCACCTACCAACCCATCACCTAGGTATTAAGCCCAGCATGCATTAGCTATTTTCCATGATGCTCTCCCTCCCCACACCACCTCCCAACAGGCCCCAGCATGTGTTGCTCCCCTCCCCGTGCCCTTGTTTTCTCATTGTTCAGATCCCACTTATAACTGAGAACATGCAGTGTTTGTTTTTTGTTGCTACATTTGTTTGCTGAGAATAATTGCTTCTAGTTCCATCCATGTCCCTGCAAAGGACATGATCTTGTTCCTTTTTATGGCTGCCTAGTATCCCATGGTGTATATGTACCACATTTTCTTTATCAGGTCTATCATTGATGAGCATTTGGATTGATACCATGCTTTTGCTATTGTGAATAGTGTTGCAATGAATGTACACATTCATATACCTTTAAAATAGAATTATTTCTATTCCTTTTGGTATACATCCAGTAATTGAATTGCTGGGTCAAATTGTATTTCTGGCGTTAGATCTTTTAGGAATTCCCACACTGTCTTGCAAATTGTTGAACTAATTTACACTCCCACCAACAGTGTAAAAGTGTTCCTATTTCTCCACAGCTTTACCAGCATCTGTTTCTGGACTTTTTAATAACTGCCATTCTGACAAACATGACATGATATCTCATTGTGGTTTTAATTTGCATTCCTCTAATTGAGGTTTCAAAAATATTGTTGGCTGCATATATGTCTTACTTTGAGAAGTGTCTGCTCATGTCCTTTGTCCACTTTGTAATGTTTTTTTTTTTTTTTTTTTTTTTTTTTTAATTTATTTAAGTACCTTGTAGACTCTGGATATTAGGCCTTTGTCATATGGAAAAATTGCAAAAAATTTCTCCCAATCTGTAGGTTGTTCACTCTGATGATTGTTTCTTTTGCTGTGCAGAAGCTCTTTAGTTTAATGAGATTACATTTGTCAATGTTTGCTTTTGTTGCAATGGCTTTTGACATTTTTGTCATGAAATCTTTGTCCACGCTTATGTCCTGAATGGTATTGCCTAGATTTTTTTCTAGGGTTTTTATAGTTGTGGGTTTTAAGTTTTTAATCCATCTTGAGTTATTTTTGTATAAGGTACAAGGAAGAGCTCCAGTTTCAATTTCCTGCATATGACTAGCCAGTTCTCCCAGCACAATTTATTAAATAGGCTATCTTTTCCCCATTGATTGTTTTTGTCAGGTTTGTTGAAGATCAGATGGTTGTAGATATGCAGTCTAATTTTTGAGATCTCTATTCTGTTCCATTGGTTTATGTGTCTGTTTTTGTACCAGTACCATGCTGTTTTCATTACAGTAGCCTTGTAGTATAGTTTGAAGTCCGGTAGCGTGTTGCCTCCAGCTTTGTTCATTTTGCTTAGGATTGTCTCATCTATACAGGCTCTGTTTTTTGGTTCCATATGAATTTTAAACTAGTTTTTTTTTCTAATTCTGTGAAGAATGTCAATGGTAGTTTAATGAGAATAGCATTGAATCTATAAATTACTTTGGGCAGTATGGCCATTTTCATGATATTGACTCTTCCTATCCATAAGCATGGAATGTTTTTCCATTTGGTTGTGTCTTCTCTGACTTCCTTGAGCAGTGGTCATAGTTCTCCTTGAAGAGTTCCTTCACTTTCCTTGTTAGCCGTATTCCTAGGTATTTAATTCTCTTTATAGCAATTGTGAATGGAAGTTCATTCATGATTTGGCTCTCTGCTTGCTTGGTGGTGGTGTATAGGAATGCTAGCGATTTTTGCACATTAACTTTGTATCCTGAGAATTTGCAGAAATTGCTTAGCAGCTTAAGAAGCTTTTCAGCTGAGATGTTCTAGATACAGGATCATCTCATCTTGCAAAAAGAGACAGTTTGACTTTTTCGCTTCCTATTTGAATATGCTTTATGTCCTTCTCTTGCCTGATTACCCTAACCAGAACTTCCAATACTATGTTTGATAGGAGTCGTAAGATAGAACACCCTTATCTTGCACCAGTTTTCAAGGAAAATGCTTCCAGTTTTTGGCCTTTCAGTATGATATTGGCTGTGGGTTTGTCATAAATGTCTCTTATTATTTTGAGGTATAATCCATTAATACCTAGTTTATTGAGAGTTTTTAATATGAAGGTATGTGGAATTTTATTTAAGGCCTTTTCTGCATCTATTGAGATAATCATGAAGTTTTTGTCTTAAGTTCTGTTTATGTGATTAATTATGTTTATTAATTACCATATGTTGATCCAGCCTTGTATCCTGGGGATGAAGCCAATTTGATCATGGTGGATAAGCTTCTTGATATGCTGCTGGATTCAGTTTACCAATATTTTATTGAAGATTTTTGCATTAATGCTCATCAGGAATATTGGCCAGAAAGTTTTCTTTTTTTGTTGTATCTCTGCCAGGTTTTGGTATCAGGATGACGCTGGCCTCATAAATGAGTTATGGAGGAGTTCCTCCTTTTCAATTGTTTGAAATAGTTTCAAAGAAATGGTACCAGCTCCTCTTTGTACCTCTGGTAGAATACAGCTGTAATTCTGTCTGGTCCAGGGCTTCTTTTTGGTTGGTAGGCTATTTATTACTGCCTCAATCTCAGAATATGTTATTGGTCTATTCAGGGACTCAACTTCTTCCTGGTTCAGTCTTTGGAGGGTGTATGTGTCCATGAATTTGTCCATTTCTTCCAGATTTTCTTCTTTATTTACATAGAGGTGTTTGTAGTATTTTCTGATAGTTGTTTGTGTTTCTGTGGGGTTAGTGTTGATATCTCCTTTATAATTTTTTATTGTATCTATTTGATTCTTCTCTTTTTTTCTCTTCATTAGTGTAGCTAGTGGTCTATTTTATTAACTTTTTCCCCCAAAATTTTCATGTCTCTTTCTTCTTCAGTTTCGCTCTGATCTTGTTTACTTCTTGTCTTTTGCTAGTTTTGAGGCTTGTTTGCTCTTAGTTCTCTAGTTCTTTTAGTTGTGATGATAGGATGCCGATTTGAAATCTTTCCAGCTTTTTGATGTAGACATTTAATGATAATTTTCCCCTTAACACTGCTTTAACTGCATCCCAGAGATTCTGGTACATAGTCTCTTTTTTCTCATTGGTTTCAAAGAACTTCTTGATTTCTACCTTTATTTCATTATTTACCCAGGAGTCATTAAACAGTACATTGTTCAATTGCCATATAGTTATGTGGAACTACATATGTGGAGTGAGTTTCTGAATCTTGAGCTCCAATCCAATCCAATTGTGCCGTGGTCTGATTGACGGCTATGATTTCAATTCTTTTGCATTTTTTGAGGCAGGTTTTACTTCCAATCACTTGATTCAATTTTAAAGTAAGTGTCATGTGGCTCCAAGAAGAATGTATACTCTGTTGTTTTGGGGTAGATAGTTCTGTAGATATCTATCAGGTCCACTTGATCCAGTGCTAAGTTCAAGTCCTGAATATCTTTGTTAACTTTCTGTCTCTATGATCTGTCTAACATAGACAATGGGCTGCTAAAGTCTCCCACTATTATTGTGTGGGAGTGTAAGTCTCTTTGTAGGTCTCCAGGAATTTGTTTTATGAATCTGGGTGTTCCTGTATGGTGTGCATTTATATTTAGGATAGTTAGCTCTTCTTGTTGAATTGAGCCCTTTATCATTATGTGATGCCCTTGTTTGTATGTCTTGATCTTTGTTCGTTTAAAGTCCTTTTTGTCAGAAACTAGGATTGCAACCTTTGCTTTTTTCTGCTTTCTATTTGCTTGGTAAATTTCCCTCCACCCATTTATTGTGGGGTAGCACAATCACTCACTACTGCCCTTGGCTGGAGGTGGGAGCTCTCCTTACCCCAAGTGTCTCCTGGGTAGGTTGTAACTCCACCCTGCTTTGTCTCACTCTCCTTGGATCATGCCAACCATCTAGTCAGTCCCAATGAGAGAATTTGGGTACCTCAGTAACTGGTACATAATTTACTCACCATTTCATTCTTCTCGGTAGGAGCCTCTGACCACAGCTGTTTCTGGTCGGCCTTCCAAACTATTTTTTAAAATGAACAACTCATTATATTATGTTAAAATTCAAGGCAAATTCTTCTAGATAAAATTTAAAATCCAGGAGAAATTGATAAGCACAGAATAAAAATCTAGCAAGGTCTGGCATTGTAGGTTTGATGCTATCTCTACAATATTCAGACACAAATTATGTTTCTGTCACTGGATGAGATAAGAACTGAGAAGATTTTATCTGATGGTTTGAGTTGAAATTCCTCAGATAAGATTAGGGAATTTTTAGGGCTCAACTTCAAAATCTTTGCCCTTGGATGTGAAACAGGTTCCTCAGGTGATTCTTATGAAAGAAAAATTTTGAGAACCACAGGATTAGAACATTTTAGAGATGTCATATAAATCTTTCAGATGCTGCTTCATATGACTGCTGCAACAAATTGTGAAGGGACGTCAGTACTCATTAATGTATTAATTATTTTTCTCCACTCTTCTCAATAGTTTTATGTAAATTTCAAGTTCACAGTCTATGAACATATTCTCCTAACAGTATTACCCGTTTATGTGGAGAAACGTGACCTGTTACATCAGATTTGCTCTTATGAGATTAGTTCTTTCCCATGCTCTGCATTTAGAGATAAACAATGCAGAAAAGATCACAGTAAAGATGAGACTCTAAGAAAGCTAAGTAAATAGAATTTGTAAGTGCACTGAAGATTGATTCTTCTCATCTGTATACATGACTCTGGTCAATCCAAGGACATTAGATATATGTTACAGAGTTGTGGTATCAAAACAAATACTGATAGGCTACAGTTATTAATATCTTGCTATATTTGGTTATTACTGGTTCTGGAATTAGATGGGACCCAACTTGCAAGTAATTGGTTTTTATTGTCAGAATCATGGTTAACCAGAGTGTTTTAACATATTTATTGATATAAACATATTTCACTGAATCTTGATTCATTATCCCTGTCTAATAAATAAGCCATTACTTTTGCAATAACTGAACACTTTGATTTTATTTTTTTTTAATTTTTTTTAAATTTATTTATTTATTATTATTATTATACTTTAAGTTCTAGGGTACATGTGCATAACGTGCAGGTTTGTTACATACGTATACTTGTGCCATGTTGGTGTGCTGCACCCATCAACTCATCAGCACCCCTCAACTCATCATTTACATCAGGTATAACTCCCAATGCAATCCCTCCCCCCTCCCCCCCCATGATAGGCCCCGGTGTGTGATGTTCCAATGGACAACAAGTTTTACTTTCATTTGCTTCAGTAAAAAAGGGAGTTACCTGAGACTTTTCCATGTGTAAGAGAGTTATTTCTTTTTACAAAGCACTGTTAAACAGAAAGAGGAAGGTATCTAATTTGAGGATTTCAGATGGCCTGAAATAAACCCCTCTTGAAATAATAAAAATATTGGGTAAATAGAAATGTAATTTGGTGGAAAGTCTCCACAATTTCTAGTAAGATATGATTCTTATCCATAATAAGAATTAAATAAAACATAATAAAAATAAGTTAGTTGAAGAAGTTATAAAGAAAAATTCTTTATGTGAAAACAGGAGACATACAGCAATTATCTACTTATTCTTTCAAATGAAACTAGTCACTTCAAACTTAGTATCGCAAATTAGCATTTCGTTTTAAATTAATAGAGAATTTTGAATGTTAGAGAGAGAACTGACTTTCACAATTGTGATAATAACTTATTGCATTTCTATATACTGTACACTATTAAACCTAGTATCTATTTGCTTAATCAACAGACATTTAATTATGCAAAGTAGGTTACAATTAGAAATGAGATTTGTGATCCTACTTTACCTTAGTCTACTTCACAAAACTGCTGTATAATTTTTATAACATTGTAGTTCTCTCTAGAAAAGTTACAGATTAAAAAATCATGATATATTATGATTAAGAAAAGTTGAAAAGGATGAGTTTGTGTGACCAAATCATAATTACTCACAATTTAAAAGAGAAGATAGATGGGCACTTCTTTGATCTCAGTTGTCAATTTAAGACATTCAGCATTTTAATTGTATATATATATACACATATATTTGCTAAATATTATATATCTATAATTAGTTTTTCTTAAGTAATACATTGTTTATTGATTATAAGTTCAGCATAAATTGTGTGTAAATTTAATCTCTTTATTTCAATTATTTGGAAATTATTTCAATTATTATGAAATCAACTAGTACCTATCCTAAATATTAAGGCCTCCACCACAACCTGGGATAATCAATTCCCACTAAGAATAGCAATGCTCCAAATTTCATCAGATTCAATAATGTCATTTTTAAATGAATTTCAATATAATCCATCTGTTGTATTATTTCATGATATGGGCTGTTTATGAAATTATTTAATTACAAGCTGTGCAGTAAAGTTTACCGTTAGTTCTTATTATACTTCTACAATTTAGTCCTTAGTCTTATACTGATTGCATTCTTTGTTAGATTTCAGTTTTTCTATTTTTCCACCAAAAGGACAGACTATAAATTTCCATTGTTTAAAAGTTAATTTCATGGTTATCATAAGATTCTTGAGTTCTAATTTGCACGGATGTTCTAATTACATCACTTTCCTGAGCAACAAGATTACTTTTCTGTCATGGTTTTAAAATGCATAATTACTTATGTAAAGATTTGTTGATGGTTCATTGAAATGTCTTTTAATACACAGATTTCAATATTATCTCTTCAATTTATATGATAAAAGGGTGTGATAAAAGCAATCTGACTTCAAAACAATACACTCCAGCAGCGATTAGTATGGATAAAGTAACCCATGTTGTAATATAATTAATTTAATCACAAAACAAAATTGGTAAATTCTAATTTGAAATAAAGTACCTGAAAAAGGTAAGTAGTTGGACTATTATCTTCAAATATCAATTCTAGATTTGCAAATACAACAATAAAATAATATTGAAAAATAATGTAATTTTTTTTTTTCAGAAAGGCAAGCATCTACTAATCTTTCTAAGAGAGACAATAGGTCCTTTTTCTTTTTTACCATCTTAACCATTTTTTCAGTTGTAGTTTTTTACACCTTATTTTTAGTTTTAATTATAAGTCAGTTTTTGAGGTGATTCCAAAAGGAAGAAAATGACATTAAAGAGAGAAGAGTCACAATGCAATTAAAAACTAACATTATTTTACCAATGGCATAAAACAGGCAAAATAATGCAAGTTTTTCATTGCTCTGTGGCTCTTCTCTCTTTAGTGCCCAAGATTATTTTACTAACTTCTAATTCAACATTTGTTCAATGCATAGTTCAGGCAAGATACAAGATATAATCACATCAATTTTGCCTCATCAAAATGAATATGAGCTGAGACAATTTCAGAAACTTTTGGCAAAAACAAAGTATTATTGCCATAAAATAATAATTAATAATAGTAATAATAACATTTACTGAGTACTTATTCTGTGTCAGATATAGTATACTATTTTCCTTCCATTAATTAATCCTATGAATCATTACATTTATTCATTTAGTTATCAAAACTACCTTATGAGGTTGCTGTTACTATTTGTTGTACAGATGATATAATTTTGATGTTTGGAGAGAATGATTTGCTTATTAAAGGTCACAGGGCTAGAGTAAGTGCTGTAAATGGGATTAAAAACATATTTCTATTCAATTCCAGAGCTGCAGCACTTAATTACCAAATCCTAATGTATTATTACATGAGATAGGGCAGGATCTTATTTTTATATATTATTATTTTATCTAACGGGCACTAAAATAATTGACTAGTTAGTTCCTGAAAAGTGCACTGAAGCTTAATAAGTGTGTTTTTAGTATAAATAACTACTAGGAAGTCCTTCAAAGTGAATGTATTGAAATTACACATGCTCTGGGATTTTGTACATGAGCCACTCAATACTATACACATGCTACTTTAAAGGAGTTCATTTTAGGATCCTAGATGGGAATAATCTCATTTTCATTTGTAATATCAGAATATTTGACACTAATTCAGAGTTATTCAATGAAGTCAATGGAGATTTATCAAGGTATCTTCCTTAAGTGTAAGAATTATTATATTCATCTGAATATTAGAAATCTCAGTTCTGTAAATTCAATAATTGAATTAGACATTCAGGATATGTCTACATCTTCAAAAAAGACTAACTTGTAAATGCTATATGAAAAATTCTAATACCAAAATTAATTTGAAATTCAGAGCACGTATATATCTACGCAAAATATTAATAATGAATCTAATGAAAGGCTAACTTGTTGTAACAAGATACCTGTGCATTTGTGTATTTTTGTTGAATCCTCATTCATGCAAAATTTGAGAAAATATAATATTGGAGTACTACTCAATTGTCCAGAATATTGAATGCCTCATTTTACTAAAGAAAGCAATAAATCAACTTTATTGAAGTGATAATGGATTTTCTTGACCTTAGACAATTAAGAAATCTTTATTCTACATTGGGTTGATCATGAATTCAAGACTGAACTTGAAAATCTGTTAAACATTGACTGTTAACAGATCAGTATACAAGGCTGCTGCTGCTTGTAGGTGGCATTGTGCAGTAAAAAAAAAAAAAAAATGTGTAGGGGTGGTAATCTAGTTATCTATTGCTATGTAATAAACACTTTCACAGATTTAAACCATAAGTACTTTTCATTTTAAGTCTCCACATTATTCGTAAATTCAGGAGTATCCTTGTTGAGTAGTTTTTGGCTTAGATTCTTTCCTAAGATTTCAAACTAGTTGTCAGCTAGGTCTGCAGTCTGAAGGAGTGGTTGGGGCTCACTTAAACTGCTGGACTATTAATGCTGATTATTTGCAAGAGACCTCAATTCTTTCTCTTATGGGCCTCCCCACGGAGCTACTGAGAGTCCTCACAATATGGCAGCTGGTTTCCCCTAGAGCAAGTTATCCAAGAGAGAAAGCAGAAGCTGTGATGTGTTTTATAAATCAAATTCAGAAATCACAAATTGCAATTTCGGAAATATTGGATTAATTACACTGGTCAGTTACATTGCATGTGATAGCACAATTCACAGGAATATGCATAACATGAGGTGAGTATCATTAGGGACAATCATGTCTTGACTACCACAAAGCCATGTAGTAACTGTAGGATCTTGAATGATTTGCTTAATATCTTTGGTGCACAAAATTACTCATCTATAAAATCTTCAATGATCTATCACTGTGAAATAAGTCACCCCAAGATTAGTGTCCTAAAATAGCATAATTATCCTAAAATAAATAGTAGCAATTTATTATTTCTCATAATTCCTTTGTTTGACAAGGTTGTACTTCTGCTCCACATGTTATTGGCTGAAATTACCTAAGAAGCTGAGTTGATCTGGGAGTTGACTAGGGCTCCAATTTACCTGACCTTTCCTTCTACATACTGTTTCATCTTCTAGAATCTCTCTAGGTAGTCTCCCTCTTTCAAGCAAAATGGCCTATTCTCCCTTACAATATAACAGTTTAGTCTCAAGAAGAAGAGTTTCAAAAGTACAAGACTAGATATGTGTAACAGTGAGAGAAATCTAGCATAGCTGACTCCGTCTTGTTTCTAACCTCACAAGCTGCCTTTGCTTATTCATGCACGCAGGCCAAGCTAACTATGGGAGGAATTTAGTTTATATTTTAACTTTAAAGCAAGGATAAGAATAGTCCCTTCCCCAAACTAATCCCTGAGAGGATAAGGAGGGTTTAAACACAAATATCAATGTTGTGTTAAAGATTTGCAGGAGCACTGTAACTTGACCAAGGACAAAGAAGTTTTGACAACTCCTAGGTCTCCTGCTGATGCCCAGATGTCTGTGGTCACCAATCACCTGCTAATCTCAATACCCTACTTGTTCTCCTTCCACAATAAAAAGGAAACTTGAGACTCATGTCTTTTAACATGCCTTTAGCACATTAGTCTGCCATCTTCTCTGTTTGCTGGATATGTGAAATAAAGTCACATTCCTTGCTCCAACACCTTGTCCCTCGACTTATCAACCGTCATGCGATGAGCAGTATCAGCTTTGGAGTCAGTTACCTGTGCTCGTCAAACCTATGCTTGCATCACATTTGCTGATGTCCCATTGGACAAAGTGAGTCACGTGGCCAAGCTCAGAGTAGGAAGGGAGCACACATGGCAACATATTCTAGGAGGCATGGTTTCTTGGGAGCCATCAATATAACAACACACTACAAAAGGTAATGTGCTATCAGCAGAATGTTTGTAAGCATTAGCAATAATGTATTATCACACATGTCTAGCAGATATTCAATAATTGTTATTATTGAATAAAAGTTACTATTATCGAAGAGTTATTTACAAGGGAGCTTTGAAAAAGGTATGTGAGATATAGGAAATACAACCCTTTGCTCAGAACAAATGCCAGAGTAGAAACTAGAAACATTCATTCTGCATTTCTGAGAAAGGAATACTGATAAGGGAAATGCAATGTAAATTGAGAACAGAAACAATGTCTTTGGAAAAAGGATAAATTGTTGGAACATGTGAGCCATAATAACATTAAGAAGAATTTTCACTGTTTCAAAAGCAGAAATATGTTTCCAGTACACAATCACTAATCCCTCTCCCCAACACCCTTGTCTCTGTGAGGAGTCTGACACTACTTTTTCAGGAGGTAAAATTAAATTTAAAAAATCCATAACATAATTTCCTTCGTAAATGACATATACATTGGTTTTATTCTTATGTTTGTTAATGTCCTGGTATCAATGCATAAATTTCATGGAGAGAGTTGGCAGCTCAATGAAAAATGAATCACATTTCCTCAAAAAGAAACAGCAGGAGGCTTCTGAATCATGGTTCCAGGAATCAAGGGACTTTTGTTGACAACAGTTATTTAATCCATTATCATTTTAAAATTAGTAATTTTCTCCCTTATTTCTAAAACAAGAGTTATTTCTTTCTTTAGATGTTGTCAAAGGAATTGGAAGAATATTTACACACTGCAAACAACTAAGTTTATGTTCTTAGAGTACAGCAAAAATCTAGCTTATTGCAATTTTAAAATTCATCAGCTGACTCTTTCCCTGTGAAATATGATTAGGAAATAAGCTTAAATTCTCCATTCAGCTAATGTTTTAGCTGATTTTCTGCATTTTTTTAAGTTGTCTTTCCTAATAATTCTTTCTAAAACTGTTGTAACTAACGATCCACAAGTGGGATGGCCAAGCAGAGGCCAGATGTCAGGTGTTGTTTAGAGATGTTTGCCCCAGATGAAATAAGTATTGTTCACACCTTTGCTTTTTAATGCTATAGAAAATAAACTGAAAATTAGTCTTCTGGGCTGTCTCAGTGAAATGGAAACATTTGAGATGAACTAGGACTTAGCATGTTGGTCAGCTTTCTGGAATAACTAGAATTATTGATTCTCAAATTCCATTATATATCAGAATTACCTGGGGTAACTGTTAAAAATGAAAATTCCCGTGTTCCAAGCTAAAGATTCTGATTCAAGATATATGGGGTAAGGCCAGGAAATATGCCTTTCAAACAAATAATGCTGATATAGATGGTCCTCAGACCTCCTTTTTTGCTGGACAGCTCCTCCTGTGGCCCTGGTCTCCTAAGGAAAGTGAACTAGTCCTTGGTATTTTCAACCTCAAGACAACTATTTCAGCAAAAGAGGCCAGCAAAGTGCACCTCCATGCTCTTCAAATGAAAGTGGTGGAACAGAGTTAGAAGTCAGTGTTACTGTCAGAGTGGGGTGGCCCTAGCAGCCTGGAAGGGCACTGCGATGCAGAATGTGGGACAGGGTTTCTACAGCAAACACAGAGGGGAAGAACATCCTAGGGTAAAAACACAGTTTGGACAAAGATGCAATTAAGAGGTTCAGAGCATAGGCTTTGAAGTCAGGCCCACCTAGGTCAATACCCCAGCTCTGCTATTTAATAATAGTTTTATCTATGACTTTACTTTCAATATCTCTGTCAGTTTTCTGTTTTTATACCTTACTCCATTGTTCTAACATGAATCTAATGTAAAATATTCTCATAAATTTGCATGCTTAATTAGGATGTTATCTGTCTCCTTTCAAAGACTATACCACAACTTCCATCTCTTCTATTGAACATGTTTTTGCCTAGAAGACTTGCCATTTTATCCCACTTTTAACATAGGTTTTTATTGCAAAATTGTGTCACCAGACCCCCTTTAAACACAGATGTCATGTTGATGATTACTTCATTATTTGTAGCATTTTCAGCTCAGGTTTCTAAATACAAGTACAAATATAAGTGCAAATCTTAGATGCTTCCTATCACATTTCTCCCGGATGACCTATCCCATTTCCCCCAAACATCCTGTGTACCCCAGATCTAATGCCCCCTGTCATCTTGTGCCACAATTTCAGAGAAGGTCACATGTGTTAAAAGGAAGTGGATAAAGAATGGCTTCATAGAATAGGCTATATCTGAGCTCAGCCTTAATAGATGGACAGAATTTATGCAGAAAGAAAGAGCATTCTAGAAAAAGCGTAATAATATAAACAAAAGCAGAGTCTACAGTGATTCTGATTCATTAGGCCTGAGGTAGAGTCCAGAAATGTGTATCTCTAAATGAGTTCCCCAGTTGATTCTAATGCAGTTGGTTCGAAGACTTCAAAGAGAACACTTTGAACAACAGTGTTTAGACTCATGGATTCCATAGCAAAATCTGAACTACAGGGTGCTGCTTTTCAGCTTCATATAGACATGCTATAGTCACAAAGCTATAACTGGTTTGTGATGAGTGAGTCTTTCCATCTGATGGGAGAGAATATGCATGAAGGAAATGGGAGACAACCACAGAATCGTGAAAAATGTTTACAAAATAGAAGAGTGGAAATATGTAGCATTTAGTCCAAATAGAACTGAAAGTAAAATGTGTAAGGTTGGAGTGCCAATGATTATTTATTAGGAATATTCCAACCTCCTATCTAACAAAAGGCTATTCTGCCAGTTTAATACATACAATATATTGCAAAAACAAAATAATAACAAAACAAAATGCCTTGGTCTCAAGAGAGACTTATTTTATAAAACACAAAAGAAAGAGATTGTTATTTCTCAGTAGCACTTGTATTAAATAAATATTTGACTTCCACCATGGAAAGCCAGGCTCGGAAAGCATTTTCTCATAGTTTTAAATCTAATTTGGCTAGAAGGCTTCAGAAGGAATACAGTGAATATGAAAAACAGAAGCAAAATTTATAGATTTCATCACTGTCCAGTTTTTAGAGAGAAACAAGGTAAAATATGTGCACTAGTTGAGAGGCAGGCCTAGCCTAGCCTTAGGCTTTGAAAAAGGACTCCTAAGATGAAAGATGCTGCAGAGCAGAAGTGGTATGAACTGATGTCAAGATGACTTATTATATCCCACATTTTCTGGTTCATTATGGAGCTTCCTGTATGATCTCCTGTATAAATCAGAAAGGTTAGAGTGAAATAGACACAGAATTTCATACCTAAAAGCGCACAAAAAGAGCTAACCTTATCATTGCAAAATTAACACATATGTTTCTCTACAAAGACAATTTGTATTTGGTTTCTATTTGTTTTTCACTTTTCGGAATATTGCTAGGTATTTTTCTTCAAATTATTCTGTAGGACTGCATCCTCTTTTCCCAACTAGACTGTAAACTTCTCAAGGCCAAGGATCATGCCTATAAATTCTCTGGTAGCTTCTCACCGAGTCTAGTACAGTATTTGGTGTACACACTGGGCACTCAGATGTGCTTGAGAACTGTCTCAATACAATAGGTAAAGGCAGCTATAAACTCTTCTGCATTTTGTGCAGCTGCCAAAATTTGGGGCCTAAGGTTAAAAGGCATGTTTTGTATTAATAAAGTTGCAGTCTTGTCAGCAAATACCTCAAATGAAAACTGCCTTTTCCTATAACGGGATTGTCAGAGAGATTAATTTATATTTTCCGAGTGGCTCCTGACAGTAACGGAAGTATTGTAATTTTTGACTGTATTAATGTTACTGAATTTATGGAGGCTTTTCACCTTATTACATAGCTTCATAAAATACTTCATTTTAAGAAAATACATCTTCAGACGAAATGATAGAAGGTTATTTAGGGATTCTCTGATAACCACTTTCTCCAAAAAGGCACTCAGAGCTAAATGACAGATCTAAAACTGTGTGTAGGTATCATATAAAAGACCCTGAAAATGATCTAGATTCAGGAGAATTTCATCATTGTCTCTTATTGCATATAATCACTTATATTATTCCACATAGCATGTGATATTGAAAATATAATGAGCCGTATGTCTTAGAGGAAAATTCTTAAAAGAGGAAAGATTTTACATAATACTATATAAATTAAGGTGCATTGAAAGAGTGTTTGAAATAAACAATTTTTAAAACCTACTAACATTTCAGATCACAAATACAATTCCCTTCTGGAGATTTTAATTAAAATGTTTCAAAAAAATTCGTGAGTTTTCACGTTAGTAGTAAGAAAGAAGACTCAACAAGTGTGCTAACTGGGGTCTGTACTAAGCAAAAGTTGTTTGGGTGGAATTCTGATCCTGGAAATATTGCTCAGCTAATTGAATAATACAGTGCCATTCTTATGCAGAAAATGTATTGCAAGATCCTCTCTTCAGTACTATCTGAGCTGTGAGTTGGTTAATTCGGTATAGATATGAGATGGGATCCAAAGAGTCACTGTCTTGTCTCTTAATGTCAAATAGAAAATCAGGAGAAATACATCAAAGCATGAATCTGCAATTGTGACATCATAACCATAGTGTTGTTGCTTTCTCCAGGTGAAAGTAAATTGCAAGTCAATGAGCTATCTCTATGCTCACCAAACTCTGACTATCTTATCCTGAGCCTGCAGGTAGCTACAACATGGCTTAACATTGTGGTCTACATCTAATGTTTGTCATAAACTTTTCAATGTTTTATTTGGTTTCCTCCATAAGTACAATCAAAACAGTCAGACTGGATGAGGACACACAGTCACTGTAACTACGTTGTAAATGTCCGGTACTTCTCATATGGAAATATTTCACCAAAATAAAAATTTCAACAATCACACAGCAACAGAAGCAGCATGACGACAATAACATCGAATACTACTGAAGTACTTACTGTGTATGCAAAGTACAATGCCAAGAAATTTGTATGCATTAACTTTATAATTTTATCTAACACACGACAACGCCTTTTTGTGTTCTATAATTATCATATCACACTTTTAAAATCCCGATGATGTATTATTATGATTACCCTAATTTCTCATCTGCAGATGAGAAAATTTCGAGGCTTAAAACATTCAGCTCTTAAAGACACAGGCAGAATATAAGCTAGGGCCAGTTCAAACAGGCTTTGTCTCAATGGCTCATGGAGCACTATCATTTTGTGTGTTGGATGAAAAAAGCTTTGGTAAGTCCAATCAGTTGTCTGGCATCATGGGTATCATACCCTCTGCTTTTATGATGGTTGTCTTTTTACCAGTTATGGATTTATAGATTGGTGTGTTATATCTCAAATCTATTCAAATCTCTGCAGCACAAACTTGTCTGACCTGTGGCCCGTGGGCTGCCTGTGGCCCACGACAGCTATGAATGCAGCCCAACACAAATTCATAAACTTCCTTAAAACAGTATTAGATTTTTTTGTGAATTTTTTTTTTAGCTCATCAGCTATCATTAGCATATTTTATGTGTGGCCCAAGAAAATTCTTCTTCCAATGTGGCCCAGGGAAGGCAAATGATTGGACACCGCTGCTATAGCATCTTTATTGTTATCATATCATCATTCCTTATGTAGTCAAATTTTACAAAGTATTCCTACATTTCCTTCCTGCAGAGAATTTGAGGAAAGGAGCAGTCAAGATCAAAGCTCTGTTAATTAGCTCAGAGTCTGTCTGACGGGGGCCATCAGCAAGGAAAATTGTGAGGCAATCACTAAAAAGACTTCCGTCTCAACAATACAGAAAGAAATCAGCAAGATGTTAATAAACTAAATGTAATAGCCAACACCAAAAACTCTCTATGCATTTCAATCTAATATGGATACAGAATACTACATAAACCCTGAATGTATGCAGAAGAATTAACTAAAAATCTTTTTGTGTATATATAATAATATTTAAACTAACTTCATTGTCCAAAGGAAAGAAACACTTTGAAAGATCCAATTGGCAAATAGCCAAATAAAAAGAGCACAAACTCCTCTTGTTCTGAATCCACTGCTGTTAGAGAGCAACGTATTACGATAAAAATCTGATAGCATGAGAATATCAGGCAAATATGCACATATATTTTAGTGATAGTAATTCAGTGTTAATAACTTTACATTTATATTAATCTCTTTAGTTTATAAAATGTGTTCAAGAAAATCGTAAAAAAAAAATCCAATACACCAAGACAGAGGTAAAATAAATGCAACTAAAAATAAACATGGCCAGGCCAGGTGGCTCGTGCTTATAATTCCAGCACTTTGGGAGTCCAAGACAGGAGGATCGCCTGAGCCCATGAGTTTGAGACTAGCCTGGGCACCATGGCAAAACCCCGTCTCTACAAAAGATACAAAAATTTGCTGAGTGTAATAACATGCACCTGTAGTCCCAGCTACTCAGAAGGCTGAGGTGGGAGGGTCACTTGAGCCCAGGATTTCCAGGCTACTGTGAGCCATGATCATGCCACTGCACTCCAGCCTGGGTGACAGAGTGAGACCCTGTCTCAGAATAAAAAATAAATAATAAATAAATAATAGAATAATAAAAATAAATAAAACAATAAAATACAAGACAAAAAAAAGGAATAAGTAAATTTTTAAGTGCTTAATGTGTATGTAAGGTCCTATGTCAAGAAATTTGTATGCATTACCTTCATAATTTTATGTAACACAACAAGAAAACAAGACAGTCAATTTGATATGATTGAATAGATTTGATTTTGTTAACTAATGTTTTAGTTAATACAAACAAATGTGATAAGACTTTAATGAATCCATCTTAATCTGGAAAATAACGAGTAGCCAGAAGGTAAAAATTGTGTTTAACCAAAACAACCAAGAAATCTTTTTCTCTATTCTGAAGAATCCTCTGTTTCACTGAACTTAAAATCATGAAAGAATTAGGAACTACGCTCATTGGAAGAAAATAAAATAGGAACTACCTTCATTGGAAGACAATAAAATAGAAACTACACTCATTGGAAGACAATGAAAGTCTCATCCAAAGGATTATCTCACAGAGGAGTACAAGTGGTGATAGACACACACACACACACACACACACACACACACAGAGAGAGAGAGAGAGAGAGAGAGAGAGAGAGAGATTGAGGGCACAGTTTGGCTTTTGCTTTTTATTTTACACAGAACATAACATTGTATCTGGATCCAGGCAATAATGGTAAAGTGTGGAAAACTGCTACCTCTTCAACACAGAGATCAAAGCTTGTAAGCCATGCTTTAATTCATAATTACTTTTCCCCTGCGTCTGTTTCTAAACTTTCATACCTAACTTTATAAACCTCCACTTAAGCCTTTAGCTCTCAGTATTGCTGCCTAACTGTGGTGATTTTACTGATTTTTTTTTGCTAATTATTTCTTTATTCAGCAAATACTTATTTAGAAAAAATTACACGCAAAATACAGTGCTAGTTACTGGTGATACGACGATTAACAAAATTAGTCAATGTTCTTTACCCTCATAGAGCTAATTCTTTGAGAATAGAGGTATTAATTTAAAAATACACAATTATATGCATGTAATCAAATGTAGTTATTTAGAAAATCCTCCTCACCACCCATATGCAAGGAACAAAAACATCAAATATATTTTGAGTAAAATTTCAAGTTAAAAACAGCCAGAAGGGACCAAGAACAACACTTCCTTCACTCATCAGACTTTATATGCCATTCCTGTAAATTGTATGTGTGCAGAACACTAAGTGTGCAGAGCCACACATAGTATGGGAAAGGGAGATCGGGAAACGAAGACGTTTGAAAAGAATGGCATGATTATAAAGCAAATGGTATTGGTTTAGAAAACCAAGACAATCATAGGAATTTAAAAGTCCTAGAGATTATAGAAGGATAGCAAAATTCAATAATTTTTTAAGGCATAATATATGGATTCATCTCCATCGTTAGATGTTTGGGACAGCAAAACCTAAAACACTTGTTTGAATAATATTCATTACTCCTCAGTAGCCTAAAAATTCACTTTATAAAATACACTATAGAATTAAAGTGCTGCATAGCAACAGACACATATATTGACAGTGGGGTTTGCAGTCAAGAGTTTAATAATCACAAGGCACCAAACTAGGAATTGGGAGGAATTCTCAAGCCTCAAATCTATTTTGTTGAGGAGTTTTGGACAAGGAGATTCTGAAGGGTGAAGGGCTAGAAAATTTGGGCTGTTCATTGGTCGGGATAAGGGGGATGAAATCATCGTAACATAGTAACTGAATTTCTCCATGAGACGGTTCTTACTAGGCCCTCCAGACCAGCTGGTGTTGGTAGTTTTGTTGGCATTCATAACCTAAAGAAGAAGCTTAAACAGAAAGCCAATTTCTTCACAATGCCTTGAATTGTATCCATACAACAGGAAAAGAATAAAAACTTTTGTAAAAAGAGTTACATTATAGCAAATAGTTACCAGCTACAAAAAAGTGGGTCAAAGAGCAAGCTGGCTTAATGACCGCTGATACTGTGCTTCAAGGCTGGTTAGACTTTATTTTTCCCCTTAACTAATAATATAAAATGTTATTTGAGACGGTTAATATACACCCTAAAATGTATGTTTTTTACTTAATTTAGACTTTTGTATATCAGCTGACAAATTATAACTATGAGTTACTGTGTGCTGGTACTCTCTGCCAGCCAGTCATTCAGTTTTGGTGGCATATTCATCAATGTCAGCAGAACAATACCTATTGGTACAAGTGTTTACATATTCAAATTCATTTTAATTGTATTTTATAACAGAAGTAACTTAAAAAGTAATGTTTCTTAAAGAAGTACAGACCTAATACATTAATTCAAGCAAGATGAAGATAAAGAAATCAAGTAGAAAAAAAAATCTCTCTCTAGACTTGTTGGATTTAAACGTGTAGTAAATTCTGAAAGGAAAACATTGTTCAAAAAGTACAACATGCCACTAATATATCCATTAAGTGTGAATCTAAACAAGAGTTGTATATCAGGAGTTTAATGTTTGCACATTAAGAAAATAAGTTCTTATATAGTACAAAATTTTTGTTGTTGGTGTGTGACATATTTGGCTTCGTACATGTTTTCTCAAGTATGCGTTGTAATAGAGTACTTCTTGTCGGAAATTCAGAAGAGTAAATCAGTCTTTTGGCATGTGAAAAAAAATTTTTAGAAAAGTAGTTTGAGGTGATGGTGAACATGAATGTGGAAATATCTTGTAAATAGTTAAAATATTAACACTAGAACCCCAGCTGGAAATAAAAGTTTAGGAATTATTTGATAATAGTAGGGCTATAGATCATAAGAGTGGAACTCATATTACTAATGGGATAACAGATCCAGGAATATTCTGTAGATACTGGCATTTCAATACATAAAAAAGGTGGAAAGGCTTTGGATCCATGGATGGCTGAAAACTGGAACTGAGCTCTCTGCAAAATGGTAGAATCCATACTTCTATAAAACAGGCATTAAAATATCTCTATTCACTGGCCTAGAGACTTAGTAAGAATGTTGACCATCTTGACAGTATTGTAAAAAATAATCACCTGCGAGGAATCAGAACCCCAAACAAGCACCACAGGCAGAAAAATGTCTAATTTATACTATACAAAAATGATAAAAATCGCAAACAAAGAAATTAATAGAAAAGTAGCCTTGGAAACATTGATACCCTTAGAGGCTGACAGAGACAAATACGAAGCTGAAGCAAATCTGCACAATCCAGTAGACAGAAGAATCCTGTACAGAAATAATTACTTTGAAGATGAGATTATAGTTAAAATGATATATCACGCATGGAAAGGAACCACTAAGAAAGAGTAAGCAAATAAAACAAACATACAATTTAGTACAATGTAAACTATATTTAATAGAACAAAGTGAAAGAGATTTACAGTATGTTTGAAAGAATAATTAAGAGTCAAATGAAGCATAGATACATAATACAAGTAAGAGCAAGAAAGCATAGAAAAATAAAAAAATCAACTAAAAATTCTTAAAATCAAAATACAGCTTTTTTTTTTGTAAGAAATTTGAGGAAAAGAAAAAAGTAGACTATATATAGTTGAAGAAATACTTAATGGAATGGAATATAAATCTGAGAAAATGATCCAATTACAGCATAGAGCATTAAAGATCAGAAAGATTTAAGAAAGAAATCCAAAAAATATGGAAACGATCCAGTAGAGTAATATCTAATAGGAGTTCCAGAAGGACAGATTAAAGGAGATGAGAAAGAGACAATTTTCTAAAATTAAGTGACTAAGAACGTTACAGAATTGAGAAAAGACAAACCTGCTTACCATTAAGGAATACACTAGGTACTAAACAAGAGAGAAAAAAAAAATCATCAAACTTATATCTAGGCTAATCAAGTCACTAAAATGGAAATAACAAAGAAGAAAAGAAAACATACTGTTTACCAGAAAGAAAAGACTAATTATCCACAATGGAACTGTAGACTTACATAAGGCTTCTTTTCAGCAAAAATAAAGGTCAGAATTAAATGGAATAATTTCTTCAATGTACTGGTAGAACTTTTTTTTTTTTTTTTTTTTTCCAGAGTCTCCACCCAGGCTGAAGTGCAGTGGCTCAATCTCGGATCACTGCAACCCCTGCCTCCCAAGTTCAAGCAATTCTGCTGCGTCAGCCTCCCGAGTGGCTTGAATTACAGGCACGTGCCACCATGCCAGAATAATTTTTGTATTTTTAGTAGAGATGGGGTTTCACTATGTTCGAAGCCAAGCTGGTCTCGAACTCCTGAACTCAAGTGATCCGCCCTCCTCAGCCTCCCAAATTGCTGAGATTACAAACGTGAGCCACCGCACCTGACCAATGTGCTGATATAACTTAATCTAAAACTATAAATTAACTTAAAGTGCCATTTAAGAATGAAACTGAAAGAAACATTGGGACTTACAAAATGTGTGGGTTTACTACTATAAAATGTACTTAAGTTTAAAAAAGAAATGAAGGGCTTGGAGGCAAAAGCAATGATGAAGAAAGAAATTGTTAAAACTAGTTGGTAAATTTGAATAAGTAATGGTTAACTCTACACAAAAGTTCCAATCAAAATGTAAATAAAAGTACCAATCAATTATAATAATAATTACTGTGAAACTTAATAACAATGTGCACCTAGAAAGCTAGACAATAGTATGAAAGATTAGAAGAGACACATTTGAGTCAAAGTATTCTAAGATCTTTGTCTTTGGCTAAAAGAAAATATAAACACTGACTAAAAGAAGACATTCATACAGCCAACAGACACATGAAAAAATGCTCATCATCACTGGCCATCAGAGAAATGCAAATCAAAACCACAATGAGATACCATCTCACACCAGTGAGAATGGCAATCATTAAAAAGTCAGGAAACAACAGGTGCTGGAGAGGATGTGGAGAAATAGGAACACTTTTACACTGTTGGTGGGATTGTAAACTAGTTCAACCATTATGGAAAACAGTATGGCGATTCCTCAAGGATATAGAACTAGATGTACCATATGACCCAGCCATCCCATTACTGGGGATATACCCAAAGGATTATAAATCATGCTGCTATAAAGACACATGCACATGTATGTTTATTGCGGCACTATTCACAATAGCAAAGACTTGGAATCAACCCAAATGTCCATCAGTCACAGACTGGATTAAGAAAATGTGGCACATATACACCATGGAATACTATGCAGCCATAAAAAAGGATGAGTTTGTGTCCTTTGTAGGGACATGGATGCAGCTGGAAACCATCATTCTCAGCAAACTATCACAAGAACAGAAAACCAAACACTGCATGTTCTCACTCATAGGTGGGAACTGAACAATGAGATCACTTGGACTCGGGAAGGGGAACATCACACACCGGGGCCTATCATGGGGAGGGGGGAAGGGGTAGGGATTTCATTGGGAGTTATACCTGATGTAAATGACGAGTTGATGGGTGCTGACGAGTTGATGGGTGCAGCACACCAACATGGCACAAGTATACATATGTAACAAACCTGCACATTATGCACATGTACCCTAGAACTCAAAGTATAATAATAATAATAAAAAAAGAAAAAATAAAGAAAAACAGAAAATTAATAGAAATGAATCTAATTATGTAGCAATCACAACTAATAAAATTATTGGCATCTGTTAAAAGAGAGGCAGAAATACAGTCCAGATACAGGTAATGAAGACAGACAAATATAATAAAATATACACCACGAAAGTACTACTAGTATTAACCAATAGCAATTTGATGCATAGGATGTGGAATACCATCGAGTTCACAGAGTAAATCAGCTTTATCTTCATATCTCTCTCTGTGTATTATGTATCTACCATCCATTTAAATATGGATAGATAGCAAAACCATGATGCCATGTTTTAAAAGCACAGAAGTATATTACATTGTTATATTACTTATTTAAGTTTAAAATGTCAAAAGTACTTTGTTATTTAAAGAAAACATATACATACATGGTAATTTATAAGAACATGGATTTGGGATGCTAACAGTGGGATCTTTACTTGTAAGAATGTTCTATCTCTCCTTAAAATATCACAAAAAAATACATTAAATGAAGATGATATCATCATATTCATTAATGTTTCTTCAGCACTTAGTGTTTAGCACTTTTCAAAACACTCTATCTGTATTAAGTTATTTAATATTATAGAAATACTATGAGGTTGATATTTTACAATTTTGTGTACTGGATACATGGACATTTGTTATATTACACTACATAATTTTAACATGGTTAAGTATTTAATAACGATAACAGCAAAACCAAATGTTCTGAGTACTTAGGAGGTCCCTGGTGCTACTTTTTAAGATTATACTATTAATGAATAGAAGTGAATACAAAGAAAATGATAGAATATAATAGCAGATTTAACTCACACAAGTTCTACAGAGCAGTTTTACTCCCACATACATGCAGTATAGGTTTACAAGAAAGGTGCACACTTTGTAAGCATATAGGGTGTGTTTATTTATTTTTATCTCCACATGACAGTCAGAAACAGCCTCTAAATCAAAATGGTCTTAATAGATATCAGTTAAATACAAAGGAGAGTCAGATGACATATTTTAAGCTCTATGCAAGCAAATTAGTGGCTATTTTTAGAAATTTACTATCTCAAAAGTCAATTCATTTCAATTTTTTCTCATTTTCAAATATGATCTACTAGGTCAGATTATGCAATCTTCCATTACTGAAGACAGTGCTACTGATCTACTTGTGGAAAAATATTAACATTAGCATGTTTCCCAAGAGACACTGTGATATTATGTTTATGCCTGATAAAATTTAGTGATCGTGCACATGAATTTAAAATATCCCTAGGTAGTTTACAGTCCCATCTGTGCCAGGGAAACAAAGCTATTTCAACTACAGCATAAGAGAATAAAAAATGTTGTCCAAAATTTTATTAAATACTTACTTCATAGATGGCACTTTAGCATGAGTTTATTAATATGCACCTTACAAAACTGAGCTCGTAAGTGAGAATTTGACCTGATAAAATTTGAAATACTGTGCTTTGGCAAGTTCAGCATATTGGCATTCCTGATAATTCTACATCACAAATACCATACTTAGTCAATAACGCTTAAAACATTGGGATGCAGTGAGTAAAACACAGGCATCCTCAGAAGAGATTCTTCTTTATACTACAATGTTGAGCAAGTTACTTCTCTCTGGATTTCTAGTTTTCTTCTCTGGAAACTGAGGACATCACAATAGATAGTCCTGAAGATTTTGTCCCTAAACAACTCCAGGAAAATACTTTTTAAAAGTCTAATTCCACTTATTAAAATCTTATCCCATTTTTGAAAACTAAATAAAATTTTATTTAAAAAGTGTTATGGATAACCTAAAAATAAGGCGGTAGAACCAGTGTTCTTTAACAAGAAACAGTAGAGAATGGATGCCTTAGGGAATCCATCATGCTAAAAAAATGTTTGATGAATACTTCCGTGAAAATTTCAGATTTTGGATAGCATAAGGGAATGTTGAAAATTTGTATTGTGTATGTAGAATCTACTAGGTTGCATACATAATTTTATTAATATTGAATATGTAACAGCAGCACTGGCATTACTTTAAGCATCAATCAATGGCTTGATTAATGACTTTTGGAAGGATAAGACAAAAAGTTTATAAAAAAGAAGTCTAAGAATGGCATCTGAAAGAGGCACAGCGATTTCACTTAAAAATGTGTTTCTGCCCTAATGCAAACAAAATGTGGCTACATTATCTTGTTATCCAAATGTTTTGACAGTTATTTAGAAAACGTGATCATATCTCTCTTTTCTTCTTAGGGATTTATTCTTTTGTGGAATTTTTCATTCATATTTTTTGTAGAAATAATAATCCCATTTCGTATGTGGGTACTTACCACAAGAGTCAACAAACCAATTAATTAATTTCATTTACACAATTGCTAGATATAGTAGGCAGACATTTCAGATGTAGAAATAAAAACTTGGAGAGATTAAGTACTCTGGGAAGTGGCAGAACCACAGTGAAAACCTAGGTTAACCTGTCTCCACAATCATACATTCCTTTCTATGTGACCATCATGCCAAAATCCCTTTTAATGAAAGTGCCTTACATTAACAAATATTACCCTTAAGGCAATATCTAGCTTTTATCAGGGGACACTAATTCCTTACTCCTTTGGAAGGAAGAGTGGGTCTTTAAGCCAGCTCCTTCTTCAACCTTTTCTTTTCTTTGTTAAGTTCTATTGAGATATAATTGTATCTTTCCTGTGGTTTGACTTGCTGTCAGAAAGGTGCACATAGTTGTGCTTTCTAGGTTGCATAATAAACCTAGAAAAAAAATGACTGTCTCTAGAGATAGCATTAGGAGATATACCTAATGTAAATGACTAGTGAATGGGTACAGCACACCAACATGGCACATGTATACATATGTAACAAACCTGCATGTTGTGCACATGTATCCTAGAACTTAAATTAAAAAAAAAAAAAAAAAAAAAACCTTTTCCAAAAAAAAAAAAAGGTATGAATAGCAATTTTATAGTGTTGTCTGTGACTAGACAAGTCCAAACAATTTTAGGGAATGCAGCAAGCAGTGATAGGTGTAAGCTGCATCCTCCAACTTAACATTTAATTGCAAAAATACTAATATTTTTATCTTGGAATTTCTCATCCCTGACTGTATCTCTCAATTGATTCCAAGTGCAGAAGGAAAATGAGATGCTTTTGTTGGGCCCACTAAAACACTGACACTGACAGGAATTCAATGACTCATTTTCCTGATTATATCTACTGTGAACGGCAATTAAAAAATACAAATGAATATGACATGTTATTAGTCTATTATTAAGAAATATACACAATTTTAACTTCAAATAGCTCTCAAATACCTCTGGTCTGAATACCAACACTCCTCTTCTTGTTTACAGTTTCTTATGGCTCAAGAAAAATAGTAGCTCCAAGAAAATGTTTCTTCAAATATTATAGAGTTTATGGATGGCCAGTGGCAGGACTTGACAAAATATCAAAATGTTGGCAAATTAACTGGAATTTAGACCACAGGTCAAAACAGATCTATCAGCAGTGAATGCAAGGAATCTTAGAATAAAGGACAATTGCCATTAATGAGGACCAATAGGAGACCTGAAAGTATGTGTATAATATCTGATGAAATAACATCTTTATTTAAGTATAATTTAATAAATAAGCAAGTGTCCAGGCAGCCCAGTCATGGAACTCAGAAGGGACTTAGATTAGTTGAGATTTAGCTTGGGGCTTGAAGTAGGATTCCATTCTTTAGGATAGTAGAGTAGAGTAAGGCACATCCTGGTCTAGACTACAAGTTTGTGACTCATGCATAGAAAATATGACAAAGATCCGGTTCCTGGAAAGCAGAGTGTTAGGGGAAAGGAAAGGAGGAGAATGTGAGTAATAGAACTAAGGTAAAAGTTTGGAGTGGCAGGTCTGGTTGTTTGGTCATCAAGCTATGCAATCAATGATCTCTATACTGGCTTCTAGAATCTAACTCAGAGCTAAGCTACAAATCAGAGTTCTATTACTCCATGTTTGAGAAATAGGAAAAGAAGCCAGAGAAGTTATTACCACAGCATTTAGTGCAATGCCATTTTTCCAGTTGATACTGGTGAGCACTGGTAAAGAGATAATGTTGTGATATTAGAGAAAAAAAACATGGATTAAATATTAGGATACCTGGATTCTAGTCTTGGCTATGCCAATTAACTAGCTGGGCAGTCTTGGAGAGGCCACTTTTCCTCCCTGAACTTTTAATTTTCTTCTCTATATGGTGAGGGATTTGGAATATGTGGATCTCTCTTATTTCTTTCATGTTTAGTATTCTATGATGAGAGGACAAATGACTTGTATTTACTCTTTTATTTAAGCCAGATATGCTGAGATGCATGACTGACTGTACCTGAGATCAGAACATGCTTACATAACTAAACCAAAATCTAGTTATTTATTATTTTTTTTCAGTTGACTGTATTTAGAAACATCATTAAAAACAGCATTCTTGTTTTGAGTTCTTTGGTTCTTTGCTCCACTATTTTGGCCAATATTAAAACGATGTCACTGAATAGTCACAGGGTCATTCAGAATGAATTTTCTTTGTGTTTGTCTATTCTACAAATAAAGTGAATATTTCATATTTTTTAAAGTGATAATACATGGCATAGGCCATATGCATTTATGTTATTAGTGGGTAATTTTTAAGCTGTATTTGTTTATATGTTTCACAAACTAATGAATATCTTCTATTTCCTCTGAATTTCATCAAAACTATTATGGTTGTATCTCCTATTAGGTCTGAAGACTTGATTTAGAAATATTTCAAAGATGAAATATGTTTGAGCATTTAATCTTCCTTGTGCAGGAATGAAAGGTAATGGATCCACTCTTATTTTGTTTGATTATTCTCCTTTGTAGTATGTTAGTTAGTTTGGGAGATTTTCTGGACAGTGTTCTTCCTGTTTGGCAAAATTACATCTATTGGACAACACTATTCATGCCTCAAGTGACGTTGCCTCACAGTTTATAGTGTTGCTTTTGATTATGAAATAAGGTTCCACTTGTAAAACTTGCAATTTCTTGACTCTGGGTACCAAGGAAATAATAAGAAAAGTTCATACCCCTACACACATCTTGGTTTCTTCTAAATCATTTTATTCCTTTTTTGCAGAGAATCCAGGCATCTCACAGCTCTTTTTCCCATTCTATTTTTAAGTCACCTTCATTAAGAAGGCAATATTTGAGTTTTACGTTGAAACATATATTTTTGTTAAAATGCATCAGCACAGTAATTCTTTGACTTTTAATTTTTATAAAATGGAAGGAACTAAGTGAACTAAATGAAGCTGTAAGAATCAAGTCCTTATTTCATTTTGGCAATTAAGGAATGATTTTTCAAAGTAAGCAGTATGGAATCCAAGGACATTGAGAAAAAAAAATTAAACATATTCTAACATAGTTTACAAATGCTAATATTTCCATTATAGGTTTTCGCAAGGACCCTTTGAAAAATGTATTTAACTGTTACTATACTAATGAGTTAACTCACATAGTTTTTGCTGCTATACTTCCCTATACAGAAAAAGTTATAATCTGTCATGTATTCTATAACTATCTGAGTATATGCGGCAAGCAACAAAAATATCAACTGTAGACCAAAAATTGTGTGAGGTTCTTTTGAGCAGGTTACATGTGAAGAAAGAATAATGGAGCTATAAGGTAAACATACATGAAACAACTAGAGAACAATTAATCATGTGCTACTAAATCAAAATACAGTATTAGTTGAACCCTATATTAAAAAAAATCACGCTGTGAAAAGGTAGTTGTTTAATTCACAGATACTTTAAATACAGATAAGAAGTTTTAGAGCAAACACAACTGACTTGCTGCACATGGAAACCGAAAATGGTCATATGCCTTGGTAAAGCAACAAGAAAGTGTTAAGTGTTCATGACAGCAAGTCACAATTAGAAAGTAGCTATACTTAAAGGAAAATCAGCTCATCTGGTTTATTTAGAAAATTTGAATTATCTTGATCTCTCCAAAGCAATGCATGATGCTGCCTCAAGACACTTTTTCTAGACTAGGAGAAGAAGACAATTATCTCATTGATAATATTACATTAAAAATCTATGGGAACTTTTCGTTTGACAGGAAATACAAAATAGCTTTGGCTCCTCAATAAAAATGAAATAGCTTATTGAGGCACCAGTGTGTGTTGGGGGGGTTATTTCGGTTTAAATAGGTAACATGCTCATAGTAACACTCCTGCTAATTGGTTCAATCCACAAGAAGCAGTGAGATCCCAAAATCTGCCAGTTTTTTAGACAATACAGGCTTTTAAAATTAGGAGAGATATAAGTTAAGGTGACTCAGGGCACCTTCTTAGCATCAAGTAATCCCAGTTGTATTTCTATTGTAAATGGCAGAGTTGCCGCCACTGCCACCCAGCTGCTCCCATAGGAATGAGTGGTTGCAGTGAGTGAAGGCAGCTCTGAAAGAACATGTAAAATGTGATGTTTATCTGTTGACTATTTAAAAATGACTTAACACCCCTGGGGCACATCCACCTCGGATTCACTCTCATTGTCTGTCACTGTTCTCAAAAGAGGCAAGAGCAAGCATGAAAGATCTTTATTATAAAACACCTTCGCCCCAGGCTGAGGTCACCTTCCAATGACCATGGGTCTATGGATAATGGAACATGCTTTACATAGCCTGGGACAGTAACTTTAACATTTTTCTTTTTTAACTTTGGTCCATGATAAAAAACAATAATAAATATATTTTACATAAAAAATCTATATGCACACACATAACAAGAGAAACATATTTTACTGAAAATACCCTTCTATATGAATTTTAAAATAGTTTTTTTTTTTCTTTTTTTTTTTTTTTTTTAGTTCTGTGAAGAATGTCAATGATAGTTTAATGAGAATAACATTGAATCTATAAATTGCTTTGGGTAGTATGGACATTTTAACAACATTGATTCTTCCTATCCATGAGCATAGACTGTTTTTCCATTAGTTTGTATCATCTCTGATTTACTTGAGCAGTGTTTTGTAGTCCTCCTTGTAGAGATCTTTCACCTCCCTGCCTAGCTCTATTCCTAGGCATTTTATCTTTTTGTGACAATTGTGAATGGGATTGTGTTCCTGATTTGGCTCTTGGCTTGACTGTTGTTGGTGTATAGGAATGCTAGTGATTTTTTTATACATTAATTCTTTATCCTGAGATTTTCCTGAAGTTTTTTCTCAGTTTTCTCAGATTTTTCTGAAGTTTTTAAGAAACTGTTAGGTTGAAACTATGTGATTTTCTAAATACAGGATCATGTCGTGTGCAAACAGGGATAGTTTAGCTTCTCATTTGGTAGCTCTTTATTCTTTTCTCTTGCCTGATTGTTCTGGCCAGGACTTCCAATATTACACTTGATCTTAGCCAAAAGGCCAAGAAGCGATAGGACTTCCAATATTATGTTCAATAGGAGCGGTGAGAGAAAGCACTCTTCTCTTTTGCTGGTTTTCAAGGGGACTGCTTCCAGCTTTCGGCTACTCAGTATGATGTTAGGCAGCTCATATTATTTTGAGGTGTGTTCCTTGAATACCTAGATTACTAACAGTTTCTAACATGAAGATGTGGCTTTTTGATCTGCTGCTGGATTAGATTTGCCAGTATTTTGTTAAGGATTTTTGCACTGATACTCAACAAGGATATTGGCCTGAAGGTTTTTTGTTTGCTTGTTTTTGTTTTGTTTTTTGTCTCTGCCAGGTTTTGGTATGAGGATGATGCTGACCTCAATGAGTTAGGGAGGAGTCCCTCCTCGTCAGTTTTTTTGAATAGTTTCAGTGAGAATGGTACCAGCTCTTGCTTGAACATCTGGTAGAATTTGACTGTGAATCCCTCTAGTTCTGGTATTATTTTTTGGTTGGTAAGCTATTTATTTATCACTGCCTCAATTTCTGAGCTCATTATTGGTTGACTCAGGGATTTGATTTCTTTCAAGTTCAGTCTTAGGAGGGTGGATGTGCCTAGAAATTTGTGAATTTTTTCTTCATTTTCTAGTTCATGTGCATAGAGGAATTCATATTCTCTGGTGGTTATATGTGTTTCTGTGGGGTCAGTGGTAGTATCCTTCTTGTTTCTAATTGTGTTTATTTGGATCTTCTCTCTTTTCTTTTTATTATTCTAGCTAATGTTTTATCTATTATATCAATTTTTTCAAAAAAATGCAGTTACTGACTTCATTGACCTTTTGAATGGTTTGTTGTATGGAACCAAAAAGAACCTGAATATCCAAAGCAATTCTAAGCAAAAAGAACAAAGCTGAAAGGATCATGCTATTCAACTTCAAACCATACTACAGGTCTACAATAACTAAAACAGTGGGATAAAGGTCCAAAACCAGACACATAGACCAGTGGAACACACTAGACAACCCAGATATAAGACTAAGACTGCACACCTACAACTATCTTGTCTTCAAGAAAGCTTATGAAAACAAGCAATAGGAAAAGACTCCCTATTGAATAAGGGGTACTGGGAAAACTGGCTAGCCATATGCAGAAGATTGAAACTGGAGCCCTTTCTTATGCTGTATGCAAAAATTAACTCAAGATGGATTAAAGACTTAAATGTAAAGCCCCATACTATAAAAACCCTGGAAGACAACCTAAGCAATACCAATTGAGGCATAAGAATGGTCAAAGATTTCATGACAAAGACATCTAAAGCAATTGCAACAAAAGCAAAAATTGACAAATGGGATATAATTAAATGACAGAGCTTCTGCACAGGAAACAAAACTATCAACAGAGTAAGCAGACACTCTACAGGATGGGAGAAAATATTTGCAATCTGTGCATCGAACAAAGGTCTAATATACACAATCTATAAGAAACAATTCAATAAGCAAAAAATAATCAACCTAATTAAAACGTGGGAAAAGTATCTGAACAGATACTTTTCAAAGGAAGACATAGAGTGGGCCAACAATCATATTCAAAAAAGCTCAATATCACTGATTATTAGCGAAATATAAATCAAAACCACAATGAGATACCATCTCTACCGGTCAGAATCGCTATTATAAAAAACTCCAAAAATAACAGATGTTGTGGAGATTGTAGAGAAAAAGGAATTCTTATATGCTGTTGATGGGAGTGTAAATTAATTCAGGAAAGCAGTATGGCGATTCCTCACAGAACTGAAAACAGACCAAGCATTCAACCCAGGAATCACATATCTGGGTATATTCCCAAAAGAATATAAATTATTCAACCATAAAGACGCATGCATGCATATGTTCATTGAAGCACTACTCACAATAGCAAAGGCACGTAATCAACCTAAATGCCCATCAACAGTAGACTGAATATGGAAATATGGTACATATACACCATGGAATGCTATGAAGCCATAAGAAAGAATGAGATCATGTCCTTTGCAGGAAGACAGATGGAGCAAACTAACACACAAACAGAAAAACAAATACCACATGTTCTCACTTATAAGTTGGCGTTAAATGATGAGATCATGTGAACACATAGAGGGGAACAGCACATGCTGGTGCCTTTCAGAGTATGGAGGATGGGAGGAGAGAGAGGATCAGGAAAAATAACTAATGGGTATTAGGCTTAATACCTGGGTGACAAAATAATCTGTACAACAAACCCCATGAACAGGTTTAGCTATATAACAGACCTGCACTATATACCCCTAAACTTAAAATAAAAGGTAAATTAAAAAGAAGAAAATACCTTTGATTGTATGAAATGCTTTATGACAGTTTTATTCTATTTCTTTTTAGTTTTTTAGGTTGCTGGTTTCAGCCCATTTAATTTATTGCAAAACTCACGAATGTACTTCCACTTGCAGTTTGCAAAACATTGGTCAAGGAAGCTCTATTACTAACAGTTCCAATCTTTTCAACCTATTTTTTTCACCAGGAAAAAATAAATGAAAACTTAAAACAGTTTATAAATATGTGATGTGAAGTCTGAGATAAAAATGTTAAAGTACATTTTGCAAGTTCTGAAGTACTATATTTGTTACTTGTCTTTGATTTTACTAAAAAATATGGTGTGATATAAACGAATATCTAGGGCTGATGATTTACAAAAATCATGAATTATCACCACATTTATATTTCATTATCAAATTATAAATTTTGCTACAAATATCAGTACCATTGGTATGCCAACAGTGAACAATCTGAAATAGAAATCAAAAACTAATCTCATTTACAATAACCACACATAAAATTAAGTAACTAGGAATGAACTTAATTAACTAAAGAATTGAAAAATTTCTATAATGAAAACAATGAAACACTGATGAAAGAAAGTGAAGAGGACACCAAAAATTAGAAACATATTCATGGGTTGGAAAAAATAAACATCGTTAAAATGTTCATACTAAATTTTTGCAATCTACTCATCTGACAAAGGGCTAATATCCAGAACCTACAAAGAACTCAAACAAATTTACAAGAAAAAAACAAACAACCCCATCAAAAAGTGGGCAAA
>NC_037689.1:125004314-125104451 GCF_003255815.1 Theropithecus gelada
TTTGTGTCCTTTGTAGGGACATGGATGCAGCTGGAAACCATCATTCTTAGCAAACTATCACAAGAACAGAAAACCAAACCCCGCATGTTCTCACTCATAGGTGGGAACTGAACAATGAGATCACTTGGACTCGGGAAGGGGAACATCACACACCGGGGCCTATCATGGGGAGGGGGGAGGGGGGAGGGATTGCATTGGGAGTTATACCTGATGTAAATGACGAGTTGATGGGTGCTGACGAGTTGATGGGTGCAGCACAGCAACATGGCACAAGTATACATATGTAACAAACCTGCACGTTATGCACATGTACCCTAGAACTTAAAGTATAATAATAATAAAAAATAAAAAATAAAAAATAAAAAAAAATGTTCATACTACCCAAAGTAATTCACAGATTCAAAACAATCCTTATCAAAATACCAATGATATTCTTCACAGATATAGAAAATAAAACTATCCTAAAATTTATATGGGGCCACAAAAGATGCAGAATAGTCAAATCCATCCTAAGCAAAAATAATAAAACTGGAGGAATCACATTACCTGACTTCAAGTTATACTACAGAGCTATACTAACTGAAACAGGATGGTACCGGCATTAAAACGGACATATAGACTAATGGAAGAGAATAGAGAACCCAGAAATGAATTTGTGTGCTTACAGTGGGATATCCATATGCAGAAGAATGAAACTGCACCCTTATCTCTCCCCATATTCAAAAATCAAATCAAAATAGATTAAAGACAAATATAGGACCTGAAACTATGAAACTACTACCCGAAAATATTGGGGAAAATCTCCAGGATGTAGGTCTGGGTAAAAATTTTTGAGCAAATACCCCAGAAGCACAGGCAACCAAAGCCAAAATGGACAAAAAGAATCACATCCAGTTTAAAAGTTTCTGCATAACAAAGAATACAATCAGCAAAGTCAAGAGGCAACCTACAGAACAGGAGAAAATATTTGCAAAGTATCCATCTGACAAGAGATTAATAATCAGAATATGTAAGAAGCTAGGAAAAAATCTGATAATCCAATATAAAAGCGGGCAAATATGTGAGCAGATATTTCAGAAGAGAAGACATACGAATGTCAAACAGGCATATGAAAAGGTGCTCAATAGCATTGATCACCAGAGATATGCAAATTAATACTACAAGATGTTTTCTCACCCCAGTCAAAATGGCTTCTATCCAAAGACAGATAACAGTAAATGCTGGTGAAGATGTGGAAAAAAGGGAACACTTGTACACTGTTGGTGGAAATGTAAATCAGTGTAACTGCTATGGGGAACAATTTGAAGATTCCTCAAAAAACTAAAAATAGTGCTACTATATGATCCAGCAAATCCACTACTGGCTAAATACCTAAAAGAAAGGAAATCAGTATGTCGAAGAGATATCTATACTCCCATGTTTGTTGCAGCACTGTTCACAATAGTCAAGGTTTGAAGCAACCTAAGTGACCATCAACAGATTAATGGATAAAGAAAATATGGTACTTATACACAATGGAGTACTAGTTAACCATAAACAAATGATATTCAGTTATTTGCAATAACAAGAATGGAACTAGAGATCATTATGTTAAGTGAAATAAGCCAAGCACAAAAAGACAAACATCACATATTCTCACTTATTTGTGGGATGTAAAAATCAAAACAACTGAATACATGCAGATAGAGAGCAGAAGGATGGTTACCAGAGGCTGAGAAGTATAGTAGGGGGGTTTGGAGGAGGTGGGGATTATTAATGAGTACCAAAAATAGTTAGAATGAATGAATAACACCTAACATTTGATAACAAAAGAGGGTTTCTATTTTCAATAATAATTGTACATTGAAAAATAACTAAAAGAGTATAATTGGATTGTTGATAACACTAAATATAAATCCTTGAGGGGATGGATACCGCCTTTTCCATGTTGTGATTATTACACATTGCATGCCTATATTAAAACATTTCATGTGCCCCATAAATATATACTATGTGAATACTATGTAGTCACAAAATTTAAAAATACAAGTTATAAAAAAAATCAAACTCCACATATTACCTGGCCATGCAAAGAGGTTGATCTATATAAACCCTTTGAAAGTTTTCCCCTCCACTATGTATTTCAAAAATATTTAGAAGAGTCAAAGTAACTGAAATGTATTAATGGTCATGAAAATTCACAAAATGAAGTGTTGGCTATTAGAGAAGTGATTCACTTATTTGATAGAACTGCAAACCGTGATCTTTCATGGCATTCTTTTTTGTTGCCTCAACTAGCAATGACAAACTTATTTCATGCACATAATATATAATGTTGACATTAAATGCATATAGATGTATATTCACTACTCATCAAAACTGTTCATACAAATCTTATGAAAAATCATGGAAAATAATATACTCTGAAAATAATAAATTCTATATTCTCGCCTAGAGTTTTTGGTGCCTGTGGGGCCTCTTGTTTTTAGGTTTTAATTTGTCTTTCTTTATACCCAGATAAGGTTTCTCCTGATTATTTATTTGTTGCATTATTTTTAAAAAAAATAACTGTAGTACAAATAAGTAAGGATTCTAGTTCGAGGTTTAATGAATAAAGTCCATGATGACTGACACACAGTAGTCAGTAGATGATCAGTGAATGGTTTTTGACTTGATATTCATATCTAGACAGAATTACAGTTCTGACTCTTGGCACTTTCTTTTAGTGTTACATTTTTATTCTTCCTCACAGTTTGAAGAAAGTAAAGTTTTCTTAAGCATAACCAGATAGGCATTTTACCCAGTGGACTATAATTCTATTGTCTCACTGTTTCTTACTGCAATGTTTCTAGATTTTCTGGCTACTCTCTTCCCTTGTGTCATGCTCAATTTCATTGTATTCATTTATTTTGGATTAGAAGACAATAACATAATACAACATGACTGATTCAAGTGAACATGATTCTTTATGATATTTCACATCAGCCTAGGAAAATCTGATCAGATGTGGTTAGAAAAAATGATTTTCAAATGACACTTTTCTCTGATCTCATACTTTTAATATGTATAAGATTGTAGTAAAATACTTCAAAGTTTACATAGAAACAGATGCAATGCAAAAGTTTCTTATATTAGATTTTGTTTGTAGTCATGTAAGGTGTTTTTGTTCTTTAGAAGAAGAGTTTGAACTTTCAGATACTGTAAAACATATAAATAGAAAATTAAATGTTCAAATTAAGGCGTTTTATGGGGATACAATATTAGATACATAATTAATACACAAAGCTAATGATCTTGGGTTTTTACAAAAGTGTTTTCTCTCTAACCCCCAAGGTATGAATTCTTTTTGGGCTACCATATTTAGACACATTATACTGGATAATGCGATGGACTAGATATCAAATAGAGTATAATCTTCTAAACCTAGATTTATTATTATTAAGTAAATTTAGATATGTGGTAATTCAAGTAATCCAGGGAACTGCCATTAAAATTTTATTTAGTCTGGTATGAGCTGTTCTTTGCCGCGTACTTTAAGATCATATATAGCCATGTACACTAATATACTGCAACAAGTCAAACTTCTTTTTTTTTTTTTTTGAGGCGGAGTCTCGCTCTGTCGCCCAGGCTGGAGTGCAGTGGCTTGATCTCGGCTCACTGCAAGCTCCGCCTCCCGGGTTTACGCCATTCTCCTGCCTCAGCCTCCCGAGTAGCTGGGACTACAGGCGCCGCCACTACGCCCGGCTAATTTTTTGTATTTTTAGTAGAGACGGGGTTTCACTGTGTTAGCCAGGATGGTCTCGATCTCCTGACCTCGTGATCCGCCCGTCTCGGCCTCCCAAAGTGCTGGGATTACAGGCTTGAGCCACCGCGCCCGGCCCAAACTTCTTAACAGAATGATATACAGCAGATTCTAAAGAAGAAACTGGAGCACTCCCCCACACTAACCACATGGCCCTTCTAAAGGATCACTTGGATCTCAAATCTTAACTGGCTGAAGCCAAGTGAATCGGTGAACTTTGTCACTATTCTTCTGTTCATGACAGTGGTATGTAGACGCAATCTGAGGCACAGCAGAGTAATGAGATTTTTGCTCAAACTTTGTAATTGAATTTTAGCGAGGGTTGAATTAATATCAGTCAAAAAAAAGTGATCTGAGTCCAATATTGTGTCAAGTGTGGTGAAGTATAGAATCATTATTAAGGAGCTGTATACAGTTTGGTCAAAACTGTTGATTTGATGCCTGTACATAACACAGTGTAAACTTCCTTTGAAAATTTTCAACCTAATTTATCATACAGTTTAGCACAAAATCTGTTAAAGTGATCTAAAATGTAGTTATTATTTAAATTTTTCTAATTTCTTTATCCCAATTATGAAAATACGGTAGCCCAAGAAAAATAGCTTTTTAAACAATTTACTCAGACATAAACATTTTTGTAAACCCTTTAAATAAATAAGTCTAGTTTAATTTACTTTGAGGACACTGTTTGGGATACTTTAATAAATTTATAATTTGTTTAAATATACCTAATTTTTACTAATGGTCTCACTTGCAATCATTTTTCCTCTTTTTTAAATAAATTATAAATGTTACTCATTTTTCAGCAATTCATCCTATTTCCCAGCCCTAATAGACAAAATTTAAGTTAATAATTTTCTTTACAATAACTAATATGAAACAAATTAGGGATAAACTAAAAAAAATGAGGACATTTCAAAAAGCAAATGACAGAAAGTGTGATAGTTATTATATTTGATGATTATATGAGTCATAAGTTTCATCACTGACTATTATTTATCTAACTTACTTTTATTAACATCCTCTGAGCCACAAGACATTTTATCCTAATTCATATTTTTCCAACTGAACTAATAAAAGCTTGTTTTTATGCAACAAAGCAGTGCTTTGTGGCTTTGCTCTTTTCTTGATAGGGTCTTTCAGTCTTCTTAACACCTTTGTGTCTCCCACCACATAAATGAAAGATAAATAATTTCTTAATAATTTCTTCTAAATTGAAGGAATATTCCCACAAGATCCCAAACAATTTCTCATTGTATCTTAAGCCAATAATAATGCAAAGCTGGAGAAGAGACCTTAATATTATGGAACATTATACTGATGTTTTCCATCTTCTTGCATAGATTAGTCAATAAAATACAATGAACAAAAGGCAGACAAAAGATAATCTCAGAAATTTCACTGCCTACTATGTTCCCGTCAGTGCACATTATTTACCAGAAAACACAACTGCCTTGCTCGTCTGTCAGTCAAAAAATGTGTAAAATGCCAGTGGAAAATAATTGTGACTTTGCATGCATATGGATCATAGGATTTACTTCCAATTAGAGGTATTATAAGACAGTAATTCACAGCTGATTGTCTATAGTACAATATTGAAAAAAATCAGTAGCTCTCATGAAGGTATTAAAAATACCCCAAACACTATTGGGCAAACAATGTAAGATTATGATAATATCACCACTACAACAATATAATGTCTCACAATACTTGGCATAGGAGCTCTAACAATTGCACTATTCACTTGGTGGACCTTAGGCATGTTGTCATGATTTGTTTAAAGCTGCCTAATGCCTCGAACTCATTCTCCTGTATTCAAGCAAGGCAAAGCATCTTTGTGTTTCAAGAAATACACACTCATTCTTTGGTTTGACTTTAAATCTGATGAAATTTTCCATAACATTACGCTTACTTCATAGGAGGAAAGACTTATTTTACACATTAATAAAAATTTGGTAGCATACTATAATGTCATTGGACAGTTGTTGTGGACCACAGTTTAAGATTATCTTTCAAAAGAAGTAATGCTTGTTCCCAATTCAAAGTGATTGGCCTAAAAAGAAAAGTGTTTTTAGGTTGTCAATACATCATCCTTCTTTTTGCTGAAACAACTCTAGAGGTCTTCAGACCATTCTTCAAGAACAAATATCTCCTAAGTATCAGTCATCAGTATAATTATATTTTCTTGATTAATGTATTTCTGTATTTTCAACCTGCTTCACTGTTCTTTTGTAGTATATGTCCACATGAGTCAGAATAGCTTATCAATAGTCAGTAATAAAAATGCCAATAGCAAAGTAAGACCTGGGTTCCTAGGTAAATTATCTAAAATCAACCATAGTTTTTTGTTTGTTTGTTTGTTTAATAAACATAATAGGGATGGTAGTGAATTGGGTGATTTAAAAGATCTTTTTCTATTTTAAAATTATGTTATTCACGTGATCTTCAAAATAAAGGTAGATGTGGCCATTATATTTATTTCAATTTCTGGTAAAATTCCCCAAAACCTGTCTTATAGATCGCATCTTACAATTTTGTAATGTGTTATTTCAGAATAAAACTTAACTTGCTCTTTTTACATTAATATGGCTTACCTTATGTTATATGCTTTGAATATGTAATAGGTAAGATTGTTATTTCTCTAAAACATAAATGAAAACTGTAAATGTTGTTTTGAGACAGATATATTGTAACACAGGTATTGAACCTGCTTCTCAATATCAATATTTTATCAATAGGCAGACAGTAGATATTTGGACAGAGAATCAGAGGAAACCAAGGCAATGTTTTCTCCATTCATTGGCAAAACAATCTTTCGTACATCATGAATTCATGCATCTTTTTAGTAAATTTGAAAAAAAAAAAAAGGTGGTAGTGATTGCAAATTAAATCAAAGCACTTTGAAAACAGGAATAATAGTAAAAAAGTGACTTCATAGACTGTGTTTTAGTTACACTTCATCTTGCTTCAGTATATCCCACATCCAATTCCGTCATTCCCTAGTGTCTGTCCACTAAATTTGGAAGAGCAAGGCAGGTGTTTTGTTAAATATTAACTCATGCTACCCAGAGCAAGAAAAATAGCCTCAGAAAATGAAAGATGAATGAACTTATTAAAACATTATGCATTACTTTCAATAACAGAATAGTAAGAGACATTCCCTAATCAAGAGGGTAGATGTCTCATTATAACACATTACTTCTTATTTTCTATAAATTCCTGCCTTTGGGATTTATTATAGACACCAGAGAGTGGAAGTCTATTCATTATTATCACCTCTCCTTTATGTTCTCAAAATGGCTCTAAATGTTCTTCACTTTTCAATACCAGTAATCTGATGGGTAAACATAAGCAAAGAGGGCTGCCAGTTTTAAAAATATGGAAAACTAGAGAAGGATTGAGAAGACCACAGATGTGAAGGAGAAAAAAAATCAACTTCATCTGAACTGAACTGTTTCATTCTTTATGTTACAGCCATCAACATTATCAACTTTATCCTAAAACATGCTTATATTTTTCTTCAGTCTGTAAAAGATATGCCCATTAATTTCCTGTCCTGCCATTTAGAATATTATACATAAATTATAAAAAATACATAATTGTCTTTTACTGGTAGAATTGAATGATTTTCCAAACTGAAGTGATTCATGAACAATTCCTTGCCACTTTGATCTTGTCATTTTCTTTTTCTAAAAGTAAGGAATATTAAACTTAGTGGCAGTCCAATACGTGATACATTTTAGAAAATCAGTATTACCTCATTTTTTTCATAAATACAAGTCATAGTCCCAACGCCTTGTACACAGTTCCTTGCTTCATTCTTGGATAGCTTGAATTTCCTCTAGATGCTTGACAGCCATTAGTTAATTGGCATCCGACTACTTTTACCCTCTCAACTTTTGCCTTTGTCCCTGTTTTTACCAAATTTAGAGGACCAGAAAGTAACCGTCTGCTCTGAAATGTCTTCTCAATTGCACTTTGTTCCCTTCTTCCCCTCAGTTCAGTGTTTACTTCATAAAGTGACAGGTAAGCCTTTGTTGGTTTTCTTATAGCACACACATTGTCCAGCATTTGTTATTATTCTTCATTAATCTTTGACTATTTCATGTGCAATATATTCAAACCCTGATTTCACTGAAAAGTGAAAATAAAATATTTAGCACACAGTTCCTGGCACAATATTTCTCAACAATTTTGAACTACTGTACAAATGATATTTTTTTCCTCTTTTACACTTATCTTAGGTTTTCAGTTTTTGTAATCATTTTAGGAGTTACTTAGGTATGATTTGAAAGGCTGATGTGATTTAAAATTACTCAACATAACCATAAGTCTCAAACATATTAAAATGAATAGCAAAGTAAAACAAAGCAAAATAAAAATCTGAACAAATGGTGATGGAGAAGGTCTGGAGAAGGGAGATCAAAACAAACAAAAGGGGAAATTATTTCTAAGATAATCTGTATGTCTTCCAAACTGGCAGTCAGTTATATGAATTCAGTCTACAAAACTATTTTTCTTGGTATCACAGAGTTTAAAAGAGTATTATAAATTTAATATTATCAGATGAGACATGTACTTTCTGGATGACATAGAGCCCATACCTCTCTTTTGGCTTACTTAGATATTTTATTCCACATAATGTCATGTATTTGGGAATCATAACTATGTATTTTCATTTCTGGCAAAACCGTAATTAAATTAATCATACAACTGATATCCATATTTTTCCTGTCTAGGTCACATTCCTCTGGGCATACTGCTGTTTCTTAGTGCTCCTCTTAAGATTTTACAACTGTCTCTGGAGACAATATTTGAGTAGTCATCAGTGCTCTTTAGAAAATATTTATTATTATTCTTGGAGCACATGGTAGTATTTTATTTTCCTACTCCTTTGGAATTTGACCGGCCATGTAAGTTATCTTGAAAAAATTATCAGTGTTAATGGTGTGACACCTCCAAATGAAAGCTACAAAGATAGCATACAATCCATCATGATCTTTGTTTTCTTCCATAATGACCAGCATTATTCTAGACTGTGGCTGCTCCATCAGTCTGGGTTCCAGACTGAGGACAGCAAGGTTGAAAGGGCAAGACAATCTATCACGGATATATAAAATGAACAATAAATATAAATGTATTCCTTAACTCATTGAGTGTAGGCTATTGTTAGTTATTAAAACATAATCTGGTCCATCTTGGTTGATGAAGAAAGTACTAGAAGTTGTTATTAGAAATTGTGGCCCTGCTGACACACACATACACACACACACACACACACACACACAAAGTTCTACTTTCACTTCCATTATTAAAACCATTCAATCAATTACATTGGCATCTGCTATATTTATTTAATTAAGAAAATGTCTGGAGATTATCCTGGCAGACAGGAGGCAGGACTAGATTGCAGTTCCAACTCAGATGGACAGAGCAGTGTGTGGAGGCTGACGTTACGAATTTTAGCTCCAGAATGAGTACAAGAACAAACCAGAAATCCCAAGACGACCCACAGACCACAGACCCTCTGAAGGAAGCAGGCTGCTCCTGCAGGACCTGAGAGACACCCTAAATACCATAAGCACCCAAACTGCTGAAGGGGAAAGGGAGCTCCTCTGCTCCCGAACACACTCTCACTGGGGAAACTGAAGGTGGAATCTGCAGGAGAAGTTTCTGACCTTACCTGGAGCTGAGTCAACTTAGAGAAGTGAGCAAAATACAGGGGTGGAGGAAGCAGCAGGAAAGGCCCTGGGAGCTCACTGGGTCCCCAAGCAGGCCATTGCTGCCTGGCACCACAGGGATCCTTCTGGAGGGCAGCCAGAGGCATAGGGAAAACACCACAGGGAGAAAGAAGTCTCCAGCTGAGCTTTGTGACAGTTTGACCTGTGCAAGAAGCCTCTTGGCCAGAACTCAGGGGAGAGTGTGAATCCGGCATGCATACTGCACAGGCAGGGGAAGAATCAAAGCCCTTTTCTTCTGCAGCTGGGAAGCAGGTAGCCTGGGGCAAGTTCTCAAGCCCTGCTTGCCCACTCTCTGGAAAGAGACTGGGTGCTGTTAATGGGGGCATGGTGGGAGTGAGATCAGCCCTTTGTATTGCATGGTTGCTGGGTGAGGCCTGTGACTGTTGGCTTTACCCCACTTCCCTGATAACCTGCATGATTCAGCAGAGGCAGCCATAATCCTCCCAGGTACACAACTCCATTGACCTGAAAAACCTTAACCCCATCCCCCACTACAGCCACAAGACCTGCCCAAAGAGAGTCTGAACTCAGGGACACAGCTAGCCCTGCCCCCACTGTATGGTCTTTTTCTACCCACTCTGGTAGCTGAAAACCAAGGTTATATACTCTTGGGAGTTCTAGGGCCCCACCCACTGCCAGTTCCTCTCCATACTTCCACAGCTGATGCTCTCTGAAAAGCACCACCTCCTGGAAGGAGGCCAACCAGAACAAAAATAGAATATTGAACCACCAAAGCTAAGAACCCTCGAGGAGTCCATTTCACCCCCTGCCTCCTCCACCAGAACAGGTGATGGTATCCACGGCTAAGAGACCCATAGATGGTTCACGTCACAGGACTCTGTGCAGACAACCCCCAGTACCAGCTGAGAGCCTGGTAGACTTGCTGGGTGGATAGGCCTGTAAGAGAAATAACCATCACTGCAGCTTGGCTCTCAGGAAGCCACATCCATAGGAAAAGGGGGAGAGTACTACATCAAAAGAACACCCTGTAGGACAAAAGAATCTGAACAACAGCCTTCAGCCCTAGACCTTTCCTGTAAAAGAGCCTACCCAAATGAGAAGGAACCAGAAAAAAACAACTCTGGTAATATCACAAAACAAGGCTCTTTAACACCGCTCAAAAAACACACTAGCTCACCAGCAATGGATCCAAACCGGATTTGCCTGAAAAAGAATTCGGGAGTTTAGTTATTGAGCTAATCAGGGAGGCACCAAAGAAAGGTAAAGCCCAATGCAAGGAAATCCAAAACGAAATACAAGAAGTGAAATAGATATCATAAAGAAAAAGTGATCAAAACTTCAGGAAACATTGGACACACATATAGAAATGCAAAATGCTCTGGAAAGTCTCAGCAATAGAATTGAACAAGTAGAAGAAAGAAATTCAGAGCTCAAAGACAAGGTCTACAAATTAACCCAATCCAACAAAGACAAAGGAAAAATCACTTAAAAATATGAACAAAGCCTCCAAGAAGTCTGGAATTATGTTAAATGAACAAACCTAAGAATAATCAGTGTTCCTGAGGAAGAAGAGAAATCTAAAAATTTGGAAATATATTTGTGGGAATAATCAAGGAAAACTTCCCTGGCCTTGCTAGAAACTTAGATATCCAAATACAAGAAACACAAAGAACACCTGGGAAATTCATCACAAAAAGATCATCACCTAGGTACATTGTTACCAAGTTATCTAAAGTTAAGACAAAGGAAAGAATCTTAAGAACTGTGAGACAAAAGCACTAGGTAACCTATAAAGGAAAACCTATCAGATTAGCAGCAGATTTCTCATCAAAACCCCACAAGCTAGAAGGGATTGGGGACCTATCTTTAGCCTCCTCAAACAAAACAATTATCAGCTAAGAATTTTGTATCCAGAGAAACAGGGCATCGTATATGAAGGAAAGATACAAGAGAGCCAAGCTGCAGTGATGGTTATTTCTCTTTTTCAGACCAACAAATGCTGAGAGAATTCACCACTACCAAGTCACCACTCCAAGAACTGCTAAAAGGAGCTTTAAATCTTGAAACAAATCTTGGAAATACATCAAAACCGAACCTCTTTAAAGTATCAACACATAGGACCTATAGAACAAAAACACAAGTTACAGAGCAAAAAACAAACAAACAAAAAAATACCAAACTACAAAGGCAACAAATAGCATGATGAATTGAATGGTACTTCACATCTCAATACTAACATGGAATATAAATGGTCTAAATGCTCCACTTAAAAGATATAGAACTGCAGAATGGATAAAAACTCATCAACCATCTGCTACCTTCAGTAGACTCACCTAACACATAAGGACTCACATAACCTTAAAGTAAAAGGGTTGAAAAAGGCATTTCATGCAAGTGGACACCAAAAGCAAGCAGGGATAGCTATTCTTATATCAGACAAAACAAACTTTAACAGCAGTTAAAAGAGACAAATCGGGACTTTATATAATGGTAAAAGGCCTTGTCCAGCAGGAAAATATCACAATTCTAAACATATATGCACCTAACACTGGAGCTCCCAGATTTAAAGCAATTACTAATAGACCTAACAAATGAGATAAACGGCAACACTGTCATAGTGGGGGACTGCAATACTCCATTGACAGCACTACACAGGTCCTCAAGACAGAAAGTCAACAAAGAAAAAATGGATCTAAACTAAAACTGGAAACAAATGGACTTAACAGATATATACAGAACATTTCATTCAACAACCACAGAATATACATTCTATTCCACAGAGCATGGAACTTTCTCCAAGATAGACCATATAATAGGTCACAAAATGAGCCTCCATAGCATTAAGAAAACTGAAATTATATCAAGCACCCTCTTAGGCAACAGCAGAATAAGACTGGGAATCAACTCCAAAAGGAATCTTCAAAACCATGCCATTGCATAGAAATTAAATAACCTGCTCCTGAATGAGTATTAGGTCAAAAACGAAATCAAGATGGAAATTAAAAAATTCTTTAAACTGAACGACAATAATGACACAACCTATCAAAATCTCTGGGATACAACAGAGGCAGTGGTAACAGGAAAGTTCATAGCTCTAAATGCCTCTCAAAAAATCTGAAAGAGTACAAACTGACCTTCTAAGGTCACATCTCGAGGAAATAGAGAAACAAGAACAAACCAAACCCAAACCCAGAAGAAGAGAGGAAATAACCAAGATCAGGGAAGAACTAAATGAAATTGAAACAACAACAAAAAATACAAAAGATAAATGAAAAAAAAAAGAGCTGATTCTTTGAAAAGATAAATACAATTGATAGACCATTAGCAAGATTAACCAAGAAAAGAGGAGAGAAAATCCAAATAACCTCATTAAGAAACAAAATGGGAGATATTATAACTGACACCACTGAAATACAAAAGATCATTTGAGGCAACTATGAACACCTTTATGCACACAAACCGGAAAACCTAGAAGAGATGGATAAATTCCTGGAAAAAGACAACCCTCCTAGCTTAAATCAGGAAGAATTATATTCCCTGAACAGACCAGTAACAAGCAGCAAGATTGAGATGGTAATTTTAAAAAATATCAACAAAAAAGAAGTCTAGGACCAGACAGATTCACAGCAGAATTTTACCACACATTCAAAGAAGAATCAGTACCAATCATTTTCACACTATTCTCCAAGATAGAGAAAGAGAAACCCCTCCCTAATTCATTTTATAAAGAGAGCATAACCCTAATACCAAAACCAGAAAAGGACATACCAAAAAGAAAACTACAGACGAATATCCCTGGTGAACACAGATGCTAAAGTCTTTAACAAAATACTAGCTAATCAAGTCTAACAACATATCAAAAAGATAATCCACCATGATCAAGTGGATTTCATGCCAGGGATGCAGGGATGTTTTAACATACGAAGTCAATAAATGTGATACACCACATAAACAGAATTAAAAATACAAATCACATGATCATCTCAATAGATGCAGAAAAAGCATTCAACAAAATCCAGGATGCTTTTATGATTAAAAAATCTCAGCAAAATTGGCATACAAGGAACATACCTCAATGTAATAAAAGCCATATATGACAAACCCACAGCCAACATAATACTGAATGGGGAAAAGTTGAAAGCATTCCCTCTGAAAACTGGAACAAGGCAAGGATGCCCACTCTCACCACTCCTCTTCAATGTAGTACTGGAAGTCCTATTCAGAGCAATCAGGCAAGATAAAGAAATAGAGGGCATCCAAATTGATAAAGAGGAAGTCAAACTGTCACTGTTTGCTGACAATATGATTGTTTACCTAGAAAACCCTATCAACATCTGCAGAAAGCTCCTTGAACTGATAAAATAATTCAGCAAAGTTTCTGGATACAAGATGAATGTACACAAATCACTAGCTCTTCTATACACCAACAGCAACCAAGCTGAGAATCAAATCAAGAACTCAACCACTTTTATGATAGCTGAAAAAAAAATACTTATGAATATACCTCAATAAGGAGGTGAAAGACTTCTACAAGGAAAACTACAAAACACTGCTGAAAGAAATCATAGAGAACACAAACAAATGGAAACACATACCATGCTCACGGATGGGTAGAATCAATATTGTGAAAATGACCATACTGTCAAAAGCAATCTACAAATTCAACACAATTCCTATCAAAATACACCATCATTCTTCACAGAATTAGAAAAAATAATTCTAAAATTTATATGCAACCATAAAAATGCTAACGTAGCCAAAGCAAGAATAAGCAAAAGGTACAAATCTGGAGGGATCACACTACCTGATTATAAACTATACTATAAGGCCATAGTCACCAAAACCGCATGGTACTGGTATAAAAATAGGCACATAGACCAATGGAACAGAATAGAGAACCCAGAAATAAACCCAAATACAGCCAGCTAATCTTTGACAAAGTAAATAAAATCATAAAGTGAGGAAAGGACACCCTTTTTAACAAATGGTGCTGAGATAATTGGTTAGTCATGTGTAGGAGAATGAAACTGGATCTTCATCTCTCACCTTATACAAAAGTCAACTCAAGATGGATTAAGGACTTAAACCTAAGACCTGAAACTAGAAAAATCCTAGAAGATAACATTGGAGAAACCCTTCTAGACATTGGTTTAGGCAAGGATTTCATGAACAAGAACCCAAAAACAAATGCAATAAAAACAAAGATAAATAGCTGAGACTTAATTAAACTCAACATTACCCTCCAAGCCATTTGCATCTACAAATGAAAACCATCAGCTGTCTGCTATTATCCAATAAATTTAACCAAGATGATCACAGTTCAGAGATAAACCATACATTTATAATTAAACAATATTATCTCCAAATGTCAGAAGAAGTATAACATGGGCAAAATCTGCATCATTCTAAATAAAAGTTAAATAAATATTACATATACAATGGAGTTTGGTGCAAATAACACTAAAGTTGAAAACCGACAACCTGGATTCAAATTTCTCTTTTACTACTCATTAATTGTTGGGCTTCAAGTAAGTTAATAATAGCCATTCACTCTTCTAAGAGTTTTACATTTTACAATTCTCACAATAACCCTATACAAAAAGCACTATCATTTTCCTCAATTTCCAGGTGAAAACACTGAGTAGCCTAGAAGTAAAGTATTTTACCCAAGATCATTCAGTCTTATTTTGGACCCCGGCTGCTTGATTCTAGAGCTTCTGTGTTCAATGTCACATCATGTTTTGAGGATTTCCATTTGCAAAATACGAGTTTCATCTCCAAAATAGGGTTTTAATTAAAATAGCACATAAAAGTATTTTGTAAATGTTAAATCACTGTCAAATGCAATATATGGAATTATCAGTCTAAAAATTGGAAAATTCTAAAAAAAAAAAAAAAAAAAAAAAAAGAGTTCATGGCAAAAGGAACAGACATCAGAGTAAACAGACAACCCACAGAGTGGGAGAAAATTTTCACAATCTATACATCTGACAAAGGACTAATACCCAGAATCTACAACGAACTCAAACAAATCAGTAAGAAAAAAAAAAAAAAACAATCCTATCAAAACCTGGGCTAAGGACAGGTATAGACAATTCTCAAAAGAAGATATACAAAGGGCCACCGAACATATGAAAAAATGCTCAACATCGCTAATGATCAGGAAAATGCAAATCAAAACCACAATGCTATACCACCTTACTCCTTCAACAATGACCATAATCCAAAGACAAAAACCAGTAAATATTGGCATGAATGTGGTGATCACGCAACACTTCTACACTGCAGGTGGGAATGTAAACCAGTACAGCCACTATGGAAAACAGTGTGGAGATTCCTTAAAGAACTGAAAGTAGATCTATGATTTGATCCAGCAATCCCACTACCGGGTATCTACTCAGAAGAAAAGATGTCATTATACAAAAAAGATACTTGCACATACATGTTTAATGTAGGACAATTCACAATTGCAAAATCATGGAACCAACCCAAATTCCCATCAATCAACAAGTGGATAAAGAAATAAGTGGATAAAGAAAATAGTATTTCATATGCAATGAAATACTACTCAGCCATGAAAAGGAATGAATTAATGGCATTCACAGCGACCTGGATGAGATTGGAGACTACTATCCTAAGTGAAGTAACTCAGGAATGGAAAACCAAACATCGTATGCGGTCACTGATATGTGGGAGCTAAGCTAGGAGGATGCAAAGGCATAAGAATGATAGAATCGACCTTGGAAACTTGGGAGGAAGAGTGTGAGGGGGGTGAGGGATAAATACTACAAATATGTTGTAGTGTATACTGCTCAGGTGATGGGTGAACCAAAATCTCACAAATCACCACTAAAGAATTTACTCATGTAAACAAACACCACCTTAACGCCAATAACTTTTGGAAAAATAAAATAAAATGTCTGGAGAAAAAAGGAATTACAGCCATGTGCAGTATGATGACAATTCAGTCAACAACTAACCATAAAAAAGATGGTTTTACCATAAGATTATAAAAATGTACTTTTACTGTAATTTTCTAAGTTTAGATATTAAGATACCCAAGTGTGCAGTCATGGGGGCTCATGCCTGTAATACTAACACTTTGTGAGGCCAAGGGGGGCAGATTGGCTGAGGTCAGGAGTTCAAGACCAGCCTGGACAACATGGTGAAACTCCGTTTTTAATAAAATACAAAAAATTAGCTGGGCATAGTGGTGCATGCCTGTAATCCCAGCACCTCAGGAGACTGAGGCATGAGAACAGCTTGAACCCAAGAGGCAGAGGTTGCAGTGAGCCAATATCATGCCACTGCACTCTAGCTTGGGCCACAGAACAAAACTTTGTCTCCAGAAAGAAAAGATACACAAATGCTTACCATTGTGTAACAATTGCCTACAGTATTCAGTATGGTAATACATTGTATAGGCTTGTAGCTTATGAGGAATAGGCTATATTGTATAGCCTAGGTATGTGGTAGGTGGCACCATCTAGGTTTAAGTACACTTTATGATCTTCATACAACTACAAAATAATTCCACAGAATGTATTCCTATTTTTAAATGATACATGAATGTAAATATTTGTCTTTTCCACCACAGTATGACTGGCACAAAGTCTTTGCAACTAGACCGACAGATGAAAGCACGGAGACAAGAAAGTAATGAAGTACAATTAATCCAATGAGAATACTTGGAAAATAATTATAGTTGTAGCCATCAGCACATGAAACTGACTGGAATGAAATATTTCATTTTATTTCTAATTGACACATAGTAATTGTACATACTTATGGAGTATAATGTGATATTTCAACGCATATATACATTGTGTAATGATCAAACTAGGGTAATTAGCATATTCATCACCTCAAACATTTATTGTTTCTTTGTGGTTAAAACATTTACAATTTCCTCTTTTTTCTATTTTGAAATATGCAATATATTGTTAACTACCGTCATTCTACTGTACAAGAACATTCTGTCATTTGTGGCAATACAGAAGACCCAGGAGGACATTATGTTAAGGGAAATAAGACTGGCACGTAAAGACAAATACTGCAGAATTTCACTCATATTTAATATCTGAAGATGTTAATCTCATATAATTAGAGTGTAGAATACTATTTACCACATGCTGTGTAGGTAGTGGAGTTGAGGGAGTGTGCAAAGATTGCTCAATAAGTATAAAAACTTACATAGAAGGAAAAAGGCTATGAAGCTTTTAAGAAAGTTTAGTGCTCAAAAAATCATGAGGAATTGCTTGTGACTGCAGAATAATCTAGCATATCCTGACTGATAAACTGGCTTAATTTTTTAAATTTTTAATTTTTGTAGGTAAATAGAAGGTTCATATATTTATGGGGTACATGAGACATTTTCAAAGAGGCATACAATGAGAAATAATCACATCATGGAAAATGGGGTATTCATTCACCTAAGCATTTATTATTTGTGTTGGAAACAATACAATTATACTCTTTTAGTTATTTTTAAATGTATGATTAAATTATAATGACTATAGTCACTTTATTGTGCAATCAAATACTAAGTCTTATGCATTAATTCTAACAATTTTTATTTTACAAATTAACCATCTCCACATCCCTTTCAACCCTCCCACCTCAATAACCTTTCCAGCCTCTGGTAATCAGTATTCTATTCTCTATCTCCATGAATTCAATTGTTTTGATTTTTGGACCTCACAAATAAGTGAGAACATGCAATCTTTTCCTTTCTGTGCCTGGCTTATTTCATTTAACATAATGATCTCCAGTTCCATACATGTTGTTACAAAAGATAGTATCTCACCCTTTTATATGGCTTTTTTTATTACTCCATTGTGTAAGCACCATATTTTCTTTATCCTTTAATCTGTTGGACACTAAGATTGCCTTCAAATCTTGGCTATTTTGAACAATGCTGCAACCAACATAGGAATGTAGATAGCCCTTCAACATACCGATTTCCTTTCTTGTGAGCGAATACCCAGAAGTGGGGCTTGCTGGATCATATGGTAGCTCTATTTTTAGTTTTCTGAGGAACCTCCAAACTTTTCTTCATAGTGGTTATACCAATTTACACTCACATAAACAATGTACAAGGGTTCCCTTTGCTTCACATCCTCACCAGCATTTGTTTTTGCCTGTCTTTGGGATATAAGCCATTTTAATTGGAGTGAGGTTATATTCCATTTTACTTTTTAGTTGTATTTCTCTGATGATCATTTAAGTTGAGCATCTTTTCAAATGGCCTATTTGCCATTTGTATGCCTTCTTTTGAGAAATATCTATTCAGATTTTTTGCCTATTTAATTTGATTATAGGATTTTTTTCTAATAGAGTTGTTTGAATGCCTTATATATTCTGCTTATTAATGTCTTGTGAGATGAGTAGTTTGCAAACATTTCCTCCCATTCTGTGGGTTGTCTCTTCATTTTGCTGATTGTATCCTTTGCTATGCACAAGCTTTTAACTTAATATGATCATACTTTTTGCTTTGGTTGCCTGTGCTTTGTGTATTCCTCAAGAAATATTTGCCCTGACTGATGTCCTGGAGTGTTTCTCCAATGTTTTCTTGTCATAGTTTCATAGTTTATGACATTAAATTTAAGTCTATAATCCATTTTGATTTGATTTTTGTATATGATGAGAGATAGGGCTCTAATTTTCTTCTGCTTATGGATATCCTGTTTCCACAGCATCATTTGTGCCTGTCTTTTCCCCAGTGTATATTCTTGCTACCTTGTCAAAAATAAGTTTCTTATAAATGTGTGGATTTGTTTCTGGGTCCTCTATTCTATTCCATTAGTCTACGTGTCTGTTTTTTATGCCAGTATCAGGCTGTTTTGGTTACTATAGCCCTTCAATATAATTTGAAGTCAGGTAATGTGATTATTCCAGCTTGTTTTTTTATTTGTTTGTTTGTTTTCTTGTTACTCATAATAGCTTTGGCTATTCTGGAACTTTTTAGGTTTTATATAAATTTTAAGATAATTTTTTTTCTATTTCTGTGTACAATGCCATTGGCATTTTGATAGGGGTTATGTTGAATCTGTAGATTGGTTTGGGTAGTGTAGACATTTTCACAATACGGATTCCTCCAGTGAATGAACATGGAATATCTTTCCATCTTTTGATGTCCTCTTAAATTACTTTCATCAGTGTTTTATAGTTTCTATTGTAGAGATTTTTTAATTCTTTGGTTAAGTTAATTCCTAGTCATTTAAGTTTGTTTGTGGCTATTGTAAATGAGATTAGTTTTTGATTTGCATTTCAGAGTGCTCATTGTTGGCATATAGAAATGGTACTGATTTTCCTATGTTGGTGTTGTATCCTGCAACTCTACTGAATTTATTTATCAGTTATAAGGATCTATTGATGGAGTCTTAGATTGTTTTTTCCAAATATAACATCATATGTTACGTATACACAATACATAACATCAGATGTTATGTATTTACAAATATACATCATATGTTACAAGGATAATTTGACTTCCTCCTTTCCAGGCCGAATGCCTTTTTCCCCCTCCCGTCTGATTGCTCTAAATGGGACCTCCAGTACTATGTTGAACAATAGTGGTGAAACTGGGCATCCTTGTCATGTTCTAGATCTTAAAGAAAAGACTTATGGTTTTCCCTATTCAGTATGATACTAGTGGTATGTATGTCATCTACAACTTTTATTATTTTAATACATGTTCCTTCTATACCTAGTTTTTTGAGGATTTTTATCATGAAGTGATGTCAAAATTCATCAAATGCTTTTTTAGCATCAATTAAAATTACAATGTAATTTTTGTCCTTCATTCTGTGAATACAATGTATCACACTGAACAATTTGCAAATGTTAGTCAACCCTTACACCCCTGAGATGAATCCCATTTGGTCACAATGGATGAATTCTTTAATGCATTGTTGAATTTTGCTTGCTAGTATTTGATTGAGGATTTTTGTGTCAATATTTATCAGAAATATTGGCCTGTAGTTTTCTTTTTTTGATGTGTCTTTGATTTCGCTTTCAGAGTAATACTGGCCTGGAATGAGTTTGGAAGTACTCTCTCCTTTTCTATTGCTTGTAATAGTTTGAGTAGGTTTACTATGAGTTCCTCTCTAAATGTTTTGTATAATTCAGTGGTGAAACCACTGGGTCCCGGGGTTTTCTTGGCTGGGAGACAATTTATTATAGCTTTGATCTTGATACTTGCTTATTTTTTGTTCAGGTTGGGGATTTCCTCATGGTTTAATCTTGGTAGGTTCTATATGTCTAGGAGTTTATCCATTTTTTCTATATATTTCAATTTGTTGGTATTTAGTTGCTCACAGTAGTCATTAAGAATACTTTGAATTTTCATGATATCAGTTGTAATATTTTCTTTTCATCTCTGATTTATTCATTTGAGTCTTCTCTCTTTTTTCTTCATTAGTCTTTCTAAAGGTTTGTCAATTTGGTTTATCTTTTAAAAAAAATCCAACTTTTTCTTTTGTTGATCTTTTTTTATTATTTTTTTCATTTCTTTTTTTTCCAGGCAAGGTTCTATTTATCATGATCTCTGCCCATCTCCCTCCACCCACTGACTGCATACAGTAGGAACTCCAATGTTGGCTGACTAATAAGCTAAGGATTTAAAATGACAAGAAACACTAGTTAACACGAGTGTAAATTACAGTCTTAAGATCATTTGAGTCCAAATAGTCCTAATTTTCAATTTTTCATTTAGCAAACATTTATCAGGCTCTGTTGTAGGCCCTCTAAAGAGCAGAGAACAGAGGCAAATCCCTGTCTCCTGGAGCTTATGCCTCTAGTGAGGCAGGGTGGGATGGTAAGCTTTCAGCAGTAGGTAATTGTGTGATGTGAGCTCAGTTAATGCTATCAAGAGAAAGGAAAGATGGTCAAAAAATTGGGGGTGGCAGGTGCTGTTTAGACAGGGCCGTAAAGGAGGCCTCTGAGTGCAGGCGGGAAGAAGTAGGGCAAGCACATGCTTGTACCTGGGAGCAGGGACATGGTGGATATACTTGAGGAGGAGCAAAAAGCTGAGCATGAAACTTTAAAGAGAAACAGGATATTTGCAGAGCTTTCAAAATATTTTCTCCTCACTATAGTACTTTTAATATAGATCCATACACTCTTTGATACTTCTCCCTCCGGGGTGGGGCTTGACTGTCCTCCCCTTGATTGCAGGTTGGCTTCTAACAAAAGGGTCATGGAAAGGGAAAATTAGCATCTTCACAGTGGAGAAACCTGCCATTTCCCCTCAGGACTTGGAAGATAATGTTCATCATTTCATTTCAAATGCATTTGTTTCTGTGCTGATGTTTATTATTTTTTTCTTCTGCTAATTTTGAGTTTTGTTTGTTCTTGCTTTTCTGCTTCTTCAAGATGCATAATTAGGTTATTTATTTGAGGTTTTCCCCTTTTTCTGATGTAGACACTTACAGCTATAAATTTCCCTCTCACTACTGTTTTTGCTGTATCCCACTGGTTTTGGTATGCTGTGTTTTCATTATTATTTGTTTCAAAAAAAATTCCAATTTCCTTCTTAATTCCTTCATTGACCCCCTGGTCATTCAGGAGCATGTTATTTAATTTATATGTGTTTATATATTTTTCAAAATTTCTCTTGTTTCTTATTTTATTCCATAGTAGTCTGAGAAGAAGCTTGATATTATCTCAATTTTTCAAATGTTTTAAGACTCGTTTTGTGACATAACATATGTTCTATCATTGAAAATGTTCCATGTGCTAAGGAGAATAATGAGTATTCTGTAGCCTTTGGATGAAATATTCTGTTAATATATGTTAGACCCATATATTCTGTAGTGCAGATTAACTCCAAGGTTTCTTTGTTAGTTGTCTGTTTGGAAAGTCTGTCTAATGCTGAAAGTCAGGTGTGGAAGTCTCCAACTATCGTCTCCCTTTAGCTACAATAATATATCTTTTATATATTTGAGTGCTCCAGTGTTGGGTGCATATATATTTCCTGTCATATGCAATTGCTGGATTTACCCTTTTATCATCATATGATGGCATTCTTTGCATTTTCTAACAGTTTTTGTCTTTAAATCTACTTTGTAAAATACAAGTATAGTTACTTCTGCTCTTTGTTGGTTTCCATTGACATAGAAGAGCTTTTTCTGTGACTTTATTTGCAGTTTCTGTGTGTCTTTATAGGTGAAGTGTATTTCTTGTAGCGAACACATCATTGTTTCTTGTTTCTTCATTCAGCACTGTCCATATTTTTATTGAAGAGTTTAATCTATTTACATTTAATGTTATGACTGATAAGTAGGGACTTACTCTTGCCATTTTGCTAGTTGTTTTCTTATTGTTTTGGGGTCTTGTCTATCTTATTTCTTTCCTATCTGTCTTCGTTTTGTGAAGGTAATTTTCTCTGGTGGTATGATTTATTTTCTTGGTTATTTTGTGTGTGCGTGTGTGTTGATTGTGTGTTTTTCTATTTGAGGTTACCATGAGGCTTGCAAATATTATCTTGTAACTCATTATTTAAAAATGATGACAACTTAACATTGCTTATAGAAACAAAACAAAACAAAAAAAAACAAACAAACTCACAAAAAGCAAACTAATAAACACTCTACATTTTAACTGAATTCCCAATCAATTTTTTTTTACTTTTCATCATTACTATTTGTCTTATTGTACTGTCTATGTTTTGAAAGTTGTATTTATTGTTTTCAATTAGTTCATCATTTATTCTTCCTTCTTAAGATTAGTTTACACACCACAATTACAGTGTTGACTATTCTGTGTTTTTCTGTGTGCTTACTCTTACCAGTAAATTTTGTACCTTTAGATGATTTCTTATTGCTTGTTAGCATCATTCTCTTTCAGTCTGAAGAACTCCCTTTAGCATTTGTGGTAGGATATGTCTGGTGTTTATGAAATCTCTCAGCTTTTGTTTGTCTAGAAAAGCCTTTATTCCTGCTTCAGGCTTGAAGGATATGGTCTCCAGATACACTATTCTATAGTAAACCTTTTTTTTTTTTTTTCCTTTAGCACATTAAATATACAATTCAAATCTCTCCTGGCCTGTAAGGTTTCCACTGATGAGTCTGATGCTAGGCATATTGGAGTTCCATTGTATGTTATTTGTGTCTTTCTTCTTGCTACTTTTAGGATCCTTTCTTTATTCTTGACCTTTGGGAGTTTGATTATTGATGACTTAATGTAGTCTTCTTTGGGCTTAATCTGCTTGGTGTTCTATTACATTCTTGTACTTGCACATTAATAACTTTCTCTAGGTTTGAAAAGTTCTGTTATCCCTTTGAATAAACTTTCTACCCCTATCTCTTTCTCAACCTCCTCTTAAGGACAATACCTCTTAAATTTGCCCCTTTAAGCTCTTTTCTAAATCTTGTAAGCATGTTTTATTCTTTATTTTCAAATAGCCTGTTTTTATGGTCAAATTCTTTCTTTTGCTTGATCGATTCTGCTATTAAGAGATCCTGATGCATTCTTCAGTATGCCAGTTGCATTTTTAACTCTAGAATTTCTGTTTGATTAGTCTAATTATTTGAATCTTTTTGGTTAAATTTATGTGATAGAATTCTGAATTATTTCTTCATGTTATCTTGAATTTCTTTCAGTTTCCTCAAAACAGCTATTTTAAATTATCTGTCTGAAACATCGCATATCTCTGTTTCTCCAGGATTCGTTCCTGGTGCTTCATTTATTTCATTTGATGAGCTCATCTTTTCCAGGGTGATCTTGATGCATGTTAATGTTCGTCAGTGTCTTGGCTTTGAAAAGCTAGGTATTTATTTTAGTCTGTGCAGTCTGGGATTATTTATGCCCATACTTCTTAAGGAGGCTTTCCAGGTATTTGAAGAAACTTGGGCTCCAAGCCCATTAACACTGTGGTTTTTGTAGACTAGTAGAGGTACTGCCTGTGGTCTTGGATAAGATCCAGAAGAATTCTCTGAATTACCAGTCAGAGACTCTTGTTCTTTATCCTTACTTTCTCCAAAAACATGGACTGTATCTCTCTGTGCTGAGCCACATCAAATTTTGGGTGTGGTGACACAAGAACCCCTGTAGCCACCACCACTGGGACTGCACTGGTCAGACCTGAAGGCAGCAGAGCACTGGGTATACTCCTAGGCCCACTTTAACCACTACCTGTCTATCACCTATTTTCACTGAAGACCCTAGGGCTCTACAGTCAGCAGGTGGTGAAATCAGCAAGATTGGTTTCCTTCCCTTCAGTGAAGCAAGTTACTCCAGGCCTTGTCAGGTCCATAAATGTTGTCTGGGAGCCAAGATTTAGAGTTGAAACCTTAAAAATTTGCCTGATGTTTCATTCTACTGCAGCTGACACTCAAACCACAATATAAAGTCCTTCCCACTATTTCCTTCCCTTTCTACAGGCAGAGGAGCCTCTCCTTGTGGCCACCACCACCACCAGCCAATGGGGGGTTCTGGTAGGCCACTGGCAATGTAAACTTAAAATCTAAGGCCTCTTCTGTCTGCTTATGGTGAATGCTTCCAAGGCTATGATTCACCCTTCTGGGTGATGGGCTCCTCTATGGCCTAATACAGGTCCAGAAATGCCACCCAAAAGCCTAGGCCTGGACTCAGGAATCCCAGGAGGCTGGTTGTTGATTTACCCTACTGTGTCTCAGCTGATACCTAAGGTGCAAGACAAAGTCCCTTTTACTTTTCCCTCTGTTTTTCTCAAATATAAGGAGTCTTTCACAATAGCCACCATAGCTGGAAATGTGCTGGGTCACACCTGAAGTCAACATGTCTCAGAGCCCAAAGCCCATTGTGGACTACCTGAGTATCGCTGCTGGTTATTCAGGCACCATGGACTCTTTGGTCACCAGGTGATGAATCCTGCCAAGACTGGTCCTTCCACTCGAGGTGGTGGATTTCCTTTTGGCTCAAGATGTGTCTAGAAATGTCATCCTTGAGCTGGGCCCTGGAGTGGGTGCCTCATGACTCTGCCTGGTGCCCTGTTGTATTAGTCCATTCTCACACTGCAATGAAGAGATACCTGAGACTAGGTAATTTATAAAGAAAAGAATTGTGGCTAGGCATGGTGGGTAATGCCTGTAATAATCCCAGCACTTTGGGAGGTCGAAGCGGGCAGATCATGAGGTCAGGAGCTCAAGACCAGCCTGATCAACATAGTGAAACCTCATCTATACAAAAAAAAAGTCGGGTGTGGTGGCAAGCACCTATAGTCCCACCTACTCAGGAGGCTGAGGCAGGAGACTTGCTTGAACCTGGGAAGCAGAGGCTGCAGTGAGCCAAGATCATGCCATTGCACTTCAACCTGGGTGACAGAGTGAGACTCTGTCTCCCAAAAAAAAGAAAGGAAAAGAGATGTAATTGGCATAATTGGCTTACAGCTCGGCAGGCTGTACAGAAAGCAGAGCAGCATCTGCTTGGCTTCTGGTGAGTCCTCAAGAAACTTAAAATAATGATGGAAGGCAAACAGGAAGCCAACACTTTACATGGCAGGAGCAGGAGGAAGTTGGGGACGGTGCTACACACTTTTAAACAACCAGCTTTCTGGAGACCAGCACTAGGGGATGGTGTTAACCCATTCTTGAGAGTTCTGCCCTCATTATTCAATCACCTCCCACCTCCAACACTTAGGTGAGGCCCCACCTCCACCACTGAGAATTACAGTTCAATGTGAGATTTACTGGGGACACAGATCCAAACCATATCACTTATCCTACTGTGGCTGACGTGGTATCCAAGGTACAATACCAAGTTCTCTTTCCTCCTCACCCTCCTGTCCTTAAACAGAAGGAGAATCACTTTCATTGCTGTGAGCTGTGCAGTTTGAGGTTGAGGTATGGATACCACAAGCCCTCCCTAAGCTGCCCTGGCTAGTTTCTTCCTGAGTCACGTGCCACCTAGTCTTCTGGCTCTGAGCCTAAGCCAGCACTAAGAGTTGCCTAGAATTGCAGACCTGGGTCCTAGACTGCCTTTCAAGATTACATAGGACCCTAGAGTACTTTGGCCCGTGGTGTCAAGGTTTGCTCAAAAACTCATGTTCTGACAACTGGGATGGGTGATTACTCTCTGGCCAGGTCTGGTTCATATGCTTCCTCCATGCATGGATGCTAGCTGAGCTCAGCATGGCTTTGCTCTCCGATGCAGCAGGGAAGCACTGTGTTCAATGTAAAGTCTTCCAGTGCCGCACTCTCCCTCCCCGAAGTACACAGACTTCCCAATTGGGAGAACCTACCCCCAATATTTCAATGTTGGTTCTTTCTATTTTCCATAAGTGTTGGCTGGCTGAGAAATAAAAGAAAGAGTACAAAGAAAGGAATTTTACAGCTGGGCCGTTGGGGGTGACATCACATATTGGTAGGACCATGATGCCCACCTGAGCTTCAAATCAGCAAATTTTTTATTAAGGATTTCAAAAGGGGAGGACTGTAAAACAGGGAGTAGGTACAAAGATCACATGCTTCAAAAGGCAAAAAGCAGAACTACTGATAAGGGTCCAACAAAGATCACAAGGCAAAGGGCAAAAGCAGAACTACTGATCAGGGTCTATGTTCAGTGGTGCATGTATTGTCTTGATAAACATCTCAAACAACAGAAAACAGGGTTCAAGAGCATAAAATCGATCTGACCACAAATTTACCAGGGTGGAGTTTTTCCCCAACCTAGTAAGCCTGAGGATACTGCAGGAGACCAGGGCGTATCTCAGTCTTTATCTTAACCGCATAAGACAGACACATCCAGAGCAGCCATTTATAGACCTCTCCCCAGGAATATATTCCTTTCTCAGGATATTAATATTAATATTCCTTGCTAGGAAAAGAATTTAGCAATATCTCTCCTACTTGCACGTCTGTTTATAGGCTCTCTGCAAGAAGAAAAATATGGCTCTTTTTTCCTGACCCCATAGGCAGTCAGACCTTGTGGTTGTCTTCCCTTGTTCCCTACAAATCACTGTTATTCTGTTCTTTTTCAAGGTGCACTGATTTCATATTGTTCAAGCACACATGTTTTACAATCAATTTGTACAGTTAACACAATGATCACAGTGGTCCTGAGGTGACGTACATCCTCAGCTTACAAAGATAACAGGATTAAGAGATTAAAGTAAAGACAGGCATAAGAAATTATAAAAGTATTATTTGGGAACTGATAAATGTCCATATTAAAATGAAATCTTCACAACTTATGTCCCTCTTTCATGGCTCCAGCTGGTCCCTCTATTTGGGGTCCTTGACTTCCCACAACACTTCCCACATCACATGGCCTTTGGCTGGGGATGGAAGAGAGGTGGGGTCAGTGATCCAAGACTGCTTCTATGGCTCACTCCAATACCTCTTTCAGTGATGAATTTAAAACTAAGTACTGTGATTATTCACCTGATGTTTGATTCTTGTCACAGTGCTTTTCTGTATACAGATAGTTGTTAAAACGTGTTGTTTCTGCAGAGGGCACACATGACATAGGCTTCTATTCTGCCATCTTGCTGTGCCCTCCTGTCTCAAATTTGGCCAGAACCTTGTAGAGTAGAATAAACAGCATGATTGTCTCTCTTTTCATAAGATTTTTATGTCTATTAGTTCTACTTAAATTTTATATAACTAAAATTGCAGTGTACAAATTTATTAAATATGATTTAATGAATAGGAAATGTAATATTTAATATTGATTTTTATATTGGCTGAAAACAAAAAATAACCAAAAAGGAGCCAATAAATTCTAGAATTTCAGATACATCGTTAGTTATTAAAAAGTTCTGAGTCTTTGATAGGCTCATTGATAGTAATAGTGTTGCAGGCAGACAGGCAGAAAACACTGGGCTTTATTGACTATTTTACTGAAGAAGAACTGCAGAAGACATAGGAAAATATCTTTGTGCACAAGGTTTACACAAAAATTTCATAGATATAATAAAGATTGTTTAAATCACAAAAGTATAAATGATAAATTTGATATCACCAATTTTAAAAAATTCTGCTCTTTGAAATATGCTGTTTAGAAAATAAAAAAGACATAAGAGGCTGAGGCTGAAGGATCACTTGAGCCCAGGAATTTGAGGCTGCAATAACCTATGATTGTGCCACTGCATTCTAGCCAGAGTGACAGAGTGAGACCCTGTCTCTTCAAAACAAATTTGAAAAATGAAAAAAGAGTATTTGCAATTCGCATATCAGAGAAAAGATTTGTATCTAGGATATACAAAGAATTCTTACAAGTAAATAGAAAACAACACAACAAAAAAATGAGCAAGAGATTTGAATAGACAGTTCATCAAAGAACATATTCAGATGCTAAGTAAGCACAAGTAAACATGTTTAACATCACTAGCCACTGGGAAAAATGCAAATTAGAACTGCAATATCACTAAAGACTGGCTAGAATAACTAAAGTTAAAAATTACTGGAAGTGTAAAGTATAGGTGAAGATACAGAACACTGGAAATCTCATATATTTCTGATGGAAATACAAAAGTGAAGGACAATTTTATAAATATTTAAATATTTTGGTGATCTCTTTTAAAATAAATCATACATATATCATATGAACCAGCAATCCTACCCCTAGTCATACATTAATTAAAATGAAAATGTATATCTTTATACAAAAATTGTACAAAAATGTTTCTAGGAGTCTTTTTGATAATTGTCAAAAACTGGAACAACCCAAAAGCACATTCACTGGCACATAGAGCAATATATTGCAGTACAATCATAAAATAGAATGCTTTTCAGAGGCCATGCACCATGGCTCATTGCCTATAATTCCAGCACGTTGGGAGGTGGATCACCTGAGGTCAGGAGTTTGAGACCAGCCTGGCCAACATGGTGAAACCCTGTCTCGAATAAAAACACTAAAATTAGCCAAACATGGTGGTGCACACCTGTAATCCCAGCTACTCAGTAGGCTGAGGCAGGAGAATCACTTGAACCCAGGAGGAGGAGGTTGCAGTGAGCTGAGATTGCACCATTGCACTCCAGCTTGGGGGACAGAGCAAGACTCCATCTCCAAAAAAAATCCTATTTAGCAACCAAAAGAGATGAAATACTAATACTCACAATAATATGGATGAATCTCAAATGAATTAGGATAAATAAAAGAAGCCAACTTAAAAGGCTGCATACTGCATGATTTTTCATTCATATAATATCCCAGAAAAGACAAAATTATAAGTAGAGAAAGCATTTTAGTGGTTGCCAAGATTGAAGGATGTTCCAAATTTTTATTTTATTTTTTCAGAGAACTTACTGTAAAAGGAGCTCATAGTTACTTTTGGAGTGATAGATTTTCACGATTGTAGTGATTGTATGATTGTATACAATTGTCAAAACTCATCATGCTACCTACTCCTCCTCCACTAAGAAGAACTGAAATAGTGAGTAGTCACACTTTGAATAGATCACCCAAGAGAGAGCACTGGAATTTAAAAGAAACGTCACAGAAAACACCTAAAGACAGAAAGAAAAGGAAAACGAAGCAGCTTGCTTGTTCAGGTTCAGCTGGGAGCTAGGAAACACCAATTTGGGGAAACAGTAAGTTAAAGATCCCCAGTCGTCAGCATTCCCACCATGGACTCCTACATTTCCAGCCACAGGAAAGCACTTTGACCCTTTTGGGTCCTGAAATTAAACATAGGGAGTTGCCTGGTCACACAGCCTGATGGCATTTAAACAGGGAGGTAGCTTGTGCTGGGTGCCAGACGCCCAACAAGTGCTAAGCAGTTAAGTATCCTGCCGTTTTAGAGCCCAGCTCTAGACAAACTGCACATTGTCCTAGGGTGCGGTAGTGCTGGGGCTGAAAAGTGAACAAATCATGAACTGCTACGGAGGCTGAGGCATGAGCGTGGTGAGGCGTGCCACTTCCTGAGCTGAGAGGCAAACAGGGCAAGTGTTCTGCATCCACTGGTATAGGCTGCTACCACTGAAGGTGGCCCCACCCTTACCAGTTGAAGGACTACAGCATGGCTGCTGGAGATCTCACTCAAGCATTCTACTGGGGCCCTGGGAATTGCTCTGCCTCTGCCTATATGGCAGGTATCTGCACACTATAGGGGGCCTATGTATAAATTTGCCCAACCCGACTTTGTCTCCCCCAAACCTGTGCAGTCTACGGGCTTTGGAAATTCCCAGCTCAGTCTACTGCTGTTGGCGCCTGCACATCCCTCCCAGGTGTCCAAAATTGTATTTACCACCCAGCTGCTACCACCACAGCTGGCACCTCTCTGCATGCACCACCTGTGGTCCTAGAGACAGGCCCACCCATCCCACGACAGAAAATGGCAAGCAAGTACATGCTACTCAGGACACAGAAGGTCATCCTGCTATGCTATTCCCATCATCCCCACCACACTGGCCCTGAGAATCTGCCCAACTGCTCAGCCTGCCACTGTCACTACTGGCATTTGAGCAAGCCATCTAAAGACCCAAGAATTGACCTGCCAGGACCTGCTGACACCAGTGCCAGCATATGCTTCCATGAGATCCAATGACAGGTATGCTTAGCCCCAAACTGCCACCAGTGCAACTGTATTTATATCAGATAAAACAGATTACGACTCAAAAACAGTTATAAAAGACAGTTCCTATATGAAGATGAAGGGCTTAATTGAGTAAGAAGATATAACAATTCCAAACCTTTATACAACCACCAACCATGTATCCAGATATATAAAGCAAATATTATTAGACTTAGAGGAAGAGATAGACTCCTATTCAATAATTCTTGGGAACTTCAACACCCCAATCTTAGTGTTGGATCATCTAGATGGAAAATTAACAAACAAACATTAAATTTAAATTTCACATGAGAACAAATTGACCAAGCAGATATTTGCAAAGCATTTCATCCAATAGCTACAGGATACACAGTCTTCTTATCAGCACATAGAACATTCACCAGAATAGACCATATTAGGCAACAAAACAAGTATAAACACATTTTTTAAAAAATCAAAATCATATCAAGTATATGCTCAGATCCATGAAATAAAACTAGAAATCAATACCAAGAGGAGCTTTGGAAACTGTACAATGAGATAGATATTAGTAAACATGCTCCTGAATGACCATCGAGTCAAGGACGATATTAAGGAGGAGATCAAAAAGTTTCTTCAAACAAATGAAAATCAAAATGCCACATAGCAGCATTTTTCAAAATATAGGATGCAAGATATAGCAAAAGCAGTGTTAACAGAGAAGTTTATAACAATAAACACCTGCATAAAAAAGGGAAAGATTTCAAATAAACAATATAATAACACACCTCAAGTAACTAGAGAAACAAGAAGTCAGACCCCAAATTAGTAGACGGAAATGAAAAATAAAGACGAGAATATAGCTAAAGAAATAAAAACTAAAGAAAAGGATTGCAAAAAGAACAGTTGTTTTATAAATTTGATAAAGCACTTGCTACATTAACCAAGAAAAAAATGATCCAAACAAACAAAATCAGAAATGAAAATGGAATTACAAGTGCTAACACAGAAATACAAAACATCATCAGAAAGTATTATGAGCAAAGATATACCACCAAACTGGAAAACCTAGAGGAAAGGGACAAATTCTTAGAAACATACAGCTTGCCAAGATTGAATCAAGAAAAATAAAACAGCTGAACAGGCCAATAATAAGTAATAAGATTGAATCAGTTATAAGTCTCCCAAAAAAGAAAAATTCCAGGCCCAGATTGATAATACCAATTCTCCTCAAACTATTCCAAAAAAAAAAAAAAAAAAAGAAAGAGAGGGGAAAAAACAACAACAACAACAACCAAAAACAACAACAACAACAACAACAACAACAACAACAACAACAACAAAACGTAGAGGAGAAATTCTTCCTAACTCTCTCTACAAGGCCAGCATTACCCTGATACCAAAACCAGACAAGGGTACAACAACAAAAAGAAAACTACAGACCAATGATCATAGATGCAAAAATTCTTAACAGAATGCTAACAAAAAAATTCCAGCAGCATATCAAAAAAATAATAAACTATGATCAAGTCAGATTTGTCTGAGGAATGCAAGTATGGTTCAATATACCCAAATTAATAAATGTGATAGATTACATCAACAGAATAAAGAACAAAAGTCATATGGTCATCTCAACTGGTGCCAAAAAAGCATTTGATAAAATTCAACATCCCTTCATGCTAACATCGTTCAACATACTAGGCATATAAAGAACATATCTCAACATAATAAAGGCCGTATATGACAAACTCACAACTGATATCATACTGAATGGAGACAAACTAAAAGACTTTTTTACAAAAAACCGGAACAAAACTAGGATACCCACTTTAACAACTCCCACTCAACATAGTACTGGAAGTCCTAGTCAGAGCCATCAGGCAAGAGAAATTAATAAAAGACATATAAATTTAGAAAAGAAAAAGTCAAATTGTCATTTGTTGGTGATATGATCCTATATGTAGAACAACCTAAATCTCCACCAAAAAACTCTCAGAATTAATAAACAAATGTAGTCAACTTGCAAGACATAAAATCAATATAAAAGAGTAGCTTTTCTATATACCAACGACAAACTGAGAGAGAAGTCAAGAAGGCAATTTCATTTACAATAGCAACAACAACAACAACAACAACAACAACAACAACAAATACTGAGGAATAAATTGAACCAAGGTGGTGAAAGATGTCCACAAGGAAAACTGCAAAACACTGATAAAAACAATTGAAGAGAATACAAAATAATGGAAAGGCATCTCATGATCATGGATTGGAAGAATTAATATGGCTAAAATGACCATACTTCCCAAAGTCATCTACAGATTCAATGCAATCCTTATCAAAACACCAACATCATTATTCACAGAATCAGAAAAAACAATTATAAAATTTGCATGGAACAACAACAAAAAAAAGAATTCAAATAGCCAAAGCAGTTCTGACCAAAAAAATAAGTACCCCCAAATTAAAAAGCTGCAGTTATCACCCTACTTGACTTCAGAATATATTACAAGGCTATACCAACCAACCAACCAACCAACCAACCAACCAACCTATCAAGGCATGGTATTGGTATAAAAACAGACACATATAACAATGTTACATAATAGAAAACCCTGAAATAAATGCATATACTGATAGCAAATTGATTTTTCACAAAAGCATCAAGAATATGCAAAAGGGTGCCTTCTTCAATAAATGGTGCTGGGTAAATTAGATATCCGTATGAAGAAGAATAAAACTGGATCACTACCTCTCATGTCATACAAAAGTCAAGTCAAGATGGATTAAAGACTTAAACATTATACCCCACACTATAAAACTACTGGATGAAAACATAGGAAAAACACTTCAGGTCATCGATTTAGGTAAAGATTTTACCTTTTGGCTAAGACCTCAAAAGCACAGACACAAAAATAAAAACAAACAAATAAAACTATGTTAAACTGAAAAGCTTCTGCACCACAAAGGGAATAATCAACACAGTGAAGAGACAACCTGTTGAATAGGAGGAAATATTTGCAAACTATTCATCCACCAAGAGACTAATATGCAGAGTATACAAGGAACTCAAACAACTCAACAATTAGAAAATGAAGAATCCCATTTAAAAGGGGGAAAACGTCATGAATTGACATTTCTCAAAAGGAAACCAACATGCCCAAAGGGTATATGGAAAAATGCTCAATATCACTGGTGCAACTGCTTAAATCCTACTTGTTATATTTGAAAAAAGACTGAACATCTCTACAGAAGAAAAAACATAGAAATAATCATACCTAACAACTGTAAGTTGTTAATTATAACCAAGAATTATATGTTTCTTTTTTATTATAAAGAAAAGACATTTTCATGCAAAGCTTAAGTAGTACATACTTATTACACTTTGTTCTTATCTGCTGCAATTAATCCAAAATGTTCAAGGAAGTTAGCTCTTATTATGCACAGGAGTAGTCATTACATGTGGTAGCTATTAGTAGGCAAGTATTATTCCTTACAAAAGCTTCATTGTTTTATCCTTCGCTCTTCATTTTAAGATAATTTCTTTCTTCAAAAGCCCTTCTGCATCCAATTAAGGAACTACATTTATTTTCTTTCACTTATTCCCACAAAAGGAAAATTTCTAAAACATATAAAATGAAAATAAAGTCACTTTTTACAATCTGTGTATATATGACAACTTTACTCACTTTGCCCTTCTTAAGTAAAATTCTCAAAAGATTGTCAAATGAAAAGACATTATACTACAACTTAGCTAGTTGAAATGTGCATTTCTTTACTTGTGTAAGAAGATACATTACAATCATAAAGAAGATGATGTGGTGTGAAGAAACAGAAGAAAATTCTTATACATGTGAAAGTCATTTTCAATTTTCCACTGAAATATCTGAGAATATATGCATATACATTTATATATAACAAAACCATAAAAAATATCTGACAACCAGTTGCCATAATTTATGAAGGATTTCCATTACTTTTAAGGCTAATGGAACAAGGTTCAAACAAATAATTAGTGACCAATCCCACTATCTATGAAATATGACATAGCTTGAAAAAAAGACAAGTAGTTCATTTACTTGTCTTTTTAAAAAAAAAAAAAACTTCCATTAACTATTACTTGTATCTGAGACTCTGAAACCCAGGGTAAGTACTAATGAGATAATTAGACAGCCATTCCTTTATCATAGCAATTAATGCTTGCATTCTATCTATATATCTATCTATCTCTCTATGATCTGTTTATTCATCTATCTATCTAATCTGTTCATTTATCCATGTGATAAAGTTTAATCCCAAGAAATCATTGCAGGCTTATGAGAGAGATTAAATGTCATGCTCTTGGAGCAGCAGTCTTGAAAATGTGAAATATTATTTGGGAATGAGAATGGAACAAGCTGTGTCGAATATGCAGATCAAAAGTGTGCTTTGGTTTCAAGGCTAAATAATAGAAATATGATCTTATTCTTTCCTGGATTTATTATTCTTCATCACTATCTGATATATTTCAGTAGCTTTTTAACTATAACATAAGCTGTATAGGAGCAGATGTTAATCTGCTTTTGTCTATTTGCATTCTATCAAAAACAATGCCTGGCACATTGAGATGATTAGCCAACATCAAATGATTGATTAAAAGATGTTTCTAATATAGTGTTGAGGAAAATATGAATTAATTATATATTTATAGTTTATCTGTTTCTGACCTCTACTGGAATCTACTTTTCTTCAGAGCAGGAATGATATCTTAATGGTTTACAAATATCCAAGCACACAGGACAGTGTCTGGAATGTAAGTGAATGCTTTTTGAGTTAATTAAAGATTTGTGCCAGAGAGAAAATAGAAGCTGGAAGGTATACAACATAGAATAAATAAAAATTATAAAAATTTATTGTGATCAATTGTTTCATTTTACCCATTGCAAAGGTTAAAGAAAAAATAATTTCCAGTATATGAGTCTGGTTTCTCCTGAGAGATGATAGATAGATAAGATAGATAGATAGATAGATAGATAGATAGATAGATAGATAGATAGATAGATAGATAGATAGATAGATAGATGTAGATGATAAATAGGTAGGTAGATACATAGATAGATAGATAGATAGATACATAGATAGATAGATAGATAGATAGATAGATAGATAGATAGATAGAAAGAAAGAAAGAAAATTATTATAAAGAAATTGTTATAAAGAATTGGCTCATCCAATTGGGGAGGCTGAGAAGCTCCCAGATCTGCGTCAGCAAGCTGGAGAGCCAAGAGAGCTGATGGTGTATAGTCCCAGTCCAAGTCCAAAGTCCTAAGGACCAGCAAAACCAATTACATAAGTTCTAGAATGAGTCTAAGTCTGAAGGTGGGAGAAGACTGATGTCCCAGGTCAAATCACTCACAAACAGAGAATCCTGTCTCACCAAACCTTTGTTATATACAGACGTTCAATGGATTGGATGAGGCCCACCCAAATTAGGACAATTTTTCTCAGATTACCAATTCAAATGTTAATCTAATCTAGAAACATCTCACAAGCACTCTCAGAATAATGTTTTACCAAATACAGTGACACTTTGTGCCCAAATAAATTTGAAACATAAAATTAGCCATCACATGCAGTAATTCCTTATAATCATTGAGTCCTCATTATGTCTAATTACATTGCTGATATTATTTCATTTATTCCTTAGAACACCAAACAAATCAGGTACCATTATGTTCACCATTTTACTGAGGAGAAATCTGAAGTAGTTTAAGACATATGTCTTCACAGTAGTTCATATCTCTCCAAGTAATTTCAAATCAGAAAGAAAATTTAAGTCTTAGCATTTGTGTCCCTTTACTTTGAAGAATAGTCATATATGTAATATGTAAATTTAATGAAGCTCATTTATCTCCTTTATTCACCATTGTATCACTATAGACTAGAGCATGATTTTCCCCTATAACCACTCAATATTAGTTTAATGAATTACATTAGACAATTTAGCTCATAAGCCTTGAGTTCAATAAAGAAGATTGGAAATGCAGTTGACCCTTGAATACCACAGGTTTGAATTATGTGTGTCTACTCATATGTATATTTTCTTCTGCCTCTGTGACAATTGAGACAGTAAGACCAACCCCTTTTATTTCTCTTCCTCTTCAGTCTCCTCAACATGAAGACCACATGGATGAAGACCTATATAATGATACATTACCACTTAATGGGTAGTAAATATATTTTATCTTCCCTATGAAATGAGTAGTAAATATATTTTATCTTCCCTATGATTTTCTTAATAACATTTTCTTTTCTCTAGATTACTTTATTATAATAATACAATATATAATACATATACAAAACATGTGTTAATTGTTTATGTTACTGGTAAGTCCTCCAGTCAATAGTAGTCTATCAGCAGTTACATTTTTGGGAAGTCATAAGTTTTTCATGGATTTTCAACTGTGCAATGTGTCTGTGCCCTTAACCTCTGCATTGTTTGAGGGTCAACTGTACATATTTTGAAGGGAGCAGTACAGATGTTACTTGAAGCTCTTTTATTAAAATATTCAACAAATATTTAACCGATCCTTGATCTCTGCCTGTCACTGATTCTATGGAATTAGCAAATCTAATGATGTCTCTGCCTTTAAGTAGCTTACAGCATAGTGGGGAAGAGATGGGATGACTTATGGAATGTGTGTAGTGAAGTAAGAGAAGATAGTTGATACCTGAATCATTGGGAGACTACCATCAATAATAGATGAAAAAAAATGTATTTCACCAAGAAGCAAGGAAGATGAGAGTTACAGAAAGAATAACAAAGGCAATATTGTAAAATGTTGCAGAGTTCAAATAAAACCTGGAAAAAAAAAAAAAAAACTAACAAACCTCACAACTGGTTAATAATCTCTGAGACATTTGTTTCAGTGGCAACGTGTGAGGCAGCTTTCTATAATTCAACATGGTTACCGTAGTAATCTTCAGCACCCTGATATTGTTTGTGGAGCTCTAAACACCGTATTATATATTTTAAACAATGAATATTTGTTGAGTTATTAAATAAAGGAATTTTGAAGAAGTGTAAATTTGTGAGTGAATGCACAGGCAGCGTCACCTTACCTAAGTTTATCTTCAATTACTTTTAGTATGAAATTTATGTTAGAGATTTTAAATTAAACAGTAATGTGTTTCTCATCTGTATCTTTGCTCATGCTGTCTTAATTACCTGAAATAGTCCTATTTCAACGTTTTAATTCAAAGTCTATACCTTTTCCCCCAAATCCAGTTTAACATCTTCTTCATTAAAACTTTTTTAACTTTTATATCATAATTATCTCCCATCTTTAATTTTTCATATAACACATAAAGCTGTGCTAAACATTCTCACACTTCTTATCTATATTTTTCTCTCAAAAGATGGATAGCTTCAGCATAACTGGACGCATTTAAACGTATGGCGACATGTGCTAAATACATACACAAAACTTAATTGACTACATATTTCATGAACCTTACTTTAACATTGAGGGAAATTGAGAGATGAAGCAAAATTCTCCAAGGAAATTATTGGAAGCCATTTATTTTTTGTCCTTACTTGTACCCTTCCCCAACTTTCATATGAATGTCTTTTCCCACATTCTATGACTGCTGTTGTAGGAATAAAAAAAGAAAATTAAAACAGTGTTACTGATGGTCTCATTTGATAACTATGCCTTGTAGTCTAAATAAAATTGATTTAGTCAGTTATACAAATGTTGACTTTGAGTTTTGCTAGAAACTGAATGTAGAGTTAAGTGCTGACATCTTTCGGATTGGGGGGTTTTGCTTATATTGCCATGTGGTTATATAAAGAGTGTTGAAGTGGGAATTTGAAATGTTGTATAGATATAGAAAATAATAGTCATTTCTAGATATTTTTCTTTTCTTTATAAAGTTAACCAATTGAGTCTTTTTTTCATTATTATCTGTAAGCACATCCGGACTTTCTAAATTTTCATTATTCAGAGTTCAACACAAGTCTTAGCAGGATACAAAGGCATGAATATTAAACCATTTCAACAGCCAGTTTTTTAAAGAATCATATTTAGAGTCTTGCTGCATTTCAATTTCCCCATATGGCTTTATGAATTCATAACTTTTGGAGGTCATCCTGGACTATCTGCTAGCTGTTCTGTATGATGAGATGAGCAGAGAGCAGGTGAATCAAGCAAGGAGGAGATGGCTTCTTGAATTGAACAGGATATAACATTTGGGTTCTTTTATTAGTTTTGTATTCTCTCCCTGCAGCTGAGGGCCATCCACTCTTTTTTTTTATAGTATTTTCAAGTGTGTGCCCCTTTTTCTTTGTTTCTTCTTCTTTCTTGGTTCTATTTCACGCCTCCCTCTCCCCAAGGAAAAAATGATTAGGGCTGTGGACATTAATTTATTTTGATCCTTTTATTCCAATCATGAAGCTAGATTTGTGTGTGTGTGTGTGTGTGATAAATTTTATTGAATATTAAATATATGCTAAGAATAAGAACAACTGCCTTCACATGGAGTCTTATGTAATCTTCTCAATAAACCTATTAAGTGGCTGCTCTGATTACCTCCATTTTATAAATGAGGTTAAGTTGCCCACCTGTGTCACACAGCTAATAATGGACAGCGCCATAATTTTCATCCTCCATTAGGAAATGTTTTTCAAGATTAAAGATAGCTAAACTCACACCTGAGTAACACCAAATGCATGCTGTTAATCACTGTGCTATTTTTTTGTGTAGCTGTTTGGCTGATTTGACCAATTCATCATCTAAATTTTCTTACAGGTGACTCATAAAAATGTGAGACAGAGTAGGCCTATGGCTCACTATTGGCTCATTTTCTAATTATTGGTAAGTATGCTGGAGCATCAGGATATTAATCTTTGTGTGCCAGCTTATAAGCCCGCATTCCTCTTCTTTGGATTCTTACCCACTCTGCACAATGTAGGAACATAAGCTGTCTAGCTGACTCCCCAGGTTTAGTAGGGGCTATGGTTCCCTTTAGGATACTGAAATTTAAGAGTTTACATTGGTAGAGATTATGTTTTCCCTGTACAACAGCTCTCTGTAAACTACTAACTTGTGGCACATAAACAGATTCTGCCTGGAGATCACATTGATAGAGCAGCTCAGAGCTAACTTAAATAATAGCACGTGTCTGTCTACCTGTTAGTGCAAAGTCATTTTCTATAGTAATATAAGGAATATTTATGATTGTTTGTGTGCCATACACTCTGTTAAGTGTCTTGTGTTTGTTATTTCATTTAATTTACACAGCTATATGAAGAGGGAAGTACTTTTATTATTTATATTTTACAGCTGAAAAAAGCTAGTAAGTAGGAACTAGAGATTTGACCTAAGTTTGATTCCAAAATTGATTTTCTTACCTACGATGTCTATTATCTTTATTTAAACATAAAAATATTTACATATATTATTTAAACATAGCCTTTCTTTTTTTTTCTTTTTCCACTTTTATTTTAGAATCAGAGGGTACACGTGCAGGATTGATACTGAGGAATATTGTGTTTTGCTGAGGTTTGAAGTATGACTAAACCCGTCACCCTGGTATTGAACACAGTACCCCATAGGTAGTTTTTCAGCTTCTTCTCCCCTCCCTCTCCCCACTCCAGTAGTCCCCAGTGTTTATTGTTCCCATCTGTATGTCCATGTATACCCAAAAAGAAAACCATTCTTATTTGATTTTGATATTTGTGCCAAGAGGAGTATATTATTTCTTAGGATAGTGGTTAGAATGTCGGCTTGTGAGATTGCCAATGCCACTGACATTTCTTTTTAGAAGTTAATGCTACTTCTTTAAATTGAAGGAAAGATAAGGACTGGCCAGTAGCAATTCTCTCTTAAAACTGTGGCTCCTGAGGTCATGGGATTTTAGTCTTATAAGACTGTGCAATGTTTCTCTTTGCCATTGAATTATTGTTTCTTAACCTGATTGATGTCCTCTGCCTTCTTTCCAAAGTCATGGATAATAACTGTCATGGATGTCTTAGTCAGTTCTGGCTGCTGTAATTGAACACCACAGACTGGGTACCTTAAATTATATTTATTTCTCACAGTTCTGGAGTCTGGAAGACTGAGATCAGGGTGCCAGCATGGTCAGGTTCTAAGGGAGGGCTCTCTCTCTGATTTACTAATGGCTGCTGTCTTGCTGAATCTTCACATGGTGGAGAGGGAGAACACTGCTCTCTTTTTTCTCTTACCTAGGCACTTATAACATCATGAGGGCTTCACGCTCATTGCATTATTTCAACTTATTCACCTACTAAAGGCTCCACCTTCAAATACTATTATAGTGAAAAGCAAGCCTTCAACATATGGACTTTGGGGGGACACAAGCATTCAGTCCATAGCCCATGGATACTTGCAAGTTTCTTGATTCTTCTGTTTAGAGACAGACTATTTAGAGATTGATGATTTGGCTGATCCAAGAGGAACAGATTGTTTTCCTTTTGTCTCTTCTCTGAATATGTGCTTAATACCTTTTTATAAGCTCAACCTATAACTATTGAACAATTATAGGCACTATACTAGGCTCCAGAGATTCAACTATGACCAGAAAGGATATATTTTACCCTACAGATCTGAGTTAAATGAATGTCACTTTCCTACACTCAAACTGTATCCCATCATGTCAGAATTTCCTAATATCATTCCCTCCGATAAGCACAAAATTTATATCATTCTTTCCTGTTTTTATTCTATGAGAAAGTTTTGTCCCATGTCTATGACTTTATTTTTCTGAAACCCAGAACTGTAAGTTACTACTATTTACCCTTTTCTCAATGTCTGGTGGGGCATTTTCTTACAGTTCATTGTGCATCTCTTTTGTTATACAATGCCTGTATGTATTGGGCATTATGCTAGGTGCTGAGGATATAGGATTAAAGGAGGTAGATATGACAGTCCTGCAGTTATGAAGATTGTATTCTTATTTAGACATCTGTGGGAATATTGTTCATAAAATTCACAAATTATAAATCCTAAATTTCTAGGAAAATCAAAACAACACCCCAATCTTCTGGTACACAGTGACTGAATTTGAACTTTTTGTGACTAGCTCGGTAAAAGGAAGGTCTTAAAGCACTAGACTGCCAACATGGAAAAGAAAAACAAACATGTACTGCTGTTTACCATCAAAGCAATGTTCCTTACTAGTTTGACAGTGTTTTGTCTATTCCACACAAAGCCTGTCTACTATGACTTTGACATAATGATATAAAGTTTCCTGGGAATTTCAGTGGTATAATGAAGACCAGGGATTCCTTCAGCAAATCCTTAGGCAATTAAGTTTATTTATTTTTAGCCTTAGTATGCTTGTCTGTAAAATAAATATAATAATAACTATACTTCAGGGTTATAGTAAAAATTAAATAAGAAGCTGGGCATGATGGCTCACACCTGTAATCCCAGCTACTCGGGAGGCTGAGGCAGGAGAGTCGTTTAAGCCCAGGACGTTGAGTGCAGTGAGCTATGATTGTGCCACTGCACACTCCAGCCTGGGCAAAAGAGTGAGATCTCATCTCTAAAATTTCGTTTTGAAGAACTAAATAAGAAAATATACCTATAGTGCCTAAAAATAGTATGCATTCAATATCTCATAGTTACAATCTATATAATCATCATCTTCACTATTATCATCATGTTCATGATCCCACTGAACATGGACCACATTTTGCTAGTAACCTATACTGGATTCTCTTTCTTTTTATATAACCATGGCCTTCTGGTAAGTCTCAGGCTCAGGGATGACTACAAGCAACACTTGACAAAGCTCCAATAGGAGAAATTTTATTCTTAATATTGATGCAGAAAACAATCAGGATGAAGAGTTTATTGATAGTGGAGTTTTAAGGGAAGTAGTAATTTTTCAAAATATTTCAAAAATTTAAATTAGTTCCTTTTTTTTTCTCATAAGTACTATAAGAAAACTCATACCAAGAAAATATTTATTTCTTTCCAATACTTACTAAAGTCATTTAGAAGTATATATAAACATTTTAGAAAACTGGTAGGTCATGGAAATATGCAGCGCATGCACTATCAACTCTCTTTAAGGGTGAAAAGTACAGTTTGGAAATAGGCATTCAAATGTAATCAGTATGTGTAGGACCTAATATTTTCTTCAGTAAATCAGTGGAAATAACCTTTAGTATGACAAATACAAATCTAATGTATACTCTAACCATGATATTGTTTGCTATTACCAGCAGTGTTTACTATTTATCAGCAGTGATACTGTTTACTATTGTCAGTAGTGACTAATGAAGCCAAAAGAAAAAACTATTCCAATTTCTTTTGGAATGTGGTAAGCCACATTCCCAATAATAAACACAAGAAATCCTTAAATAATAATATCTATCTCATATTGACTGTTTACTATGTGCATTTTCCTTTGAATCTTAAATATATTATTTAATTCGCACAATGAACCTATGTAGTAAGTATAATTGTCTTGATTTTGCAGATAAAAAAATATGTGGCTTAGAAAAAGGCTAATTAATTTAGTTACTGATACATTGCTAGTTTGATTGGAACTCAAGATTCAATCCCAAGTTCATGAGATAACAATATTTAAGCACTTAAGTACCTCACGTTACTTCCTTTCTTTCTAACATATCCCCAGATTCCTTCCACCTACTGTATGTTGCAGCCATATTCTATCTGCTTCTCTCTTGACTTCATGTGTTTGTATGTATTGTTCTTTTTTTCTAACCCTTTTAAGGAAAAAAATATCTATTCATGGCAGATATTGTATGAGACTATTTTTCCTATGAGAAGCTTTCCCTGACTGTCCTGAAGCGGTTGACTATTCATGGTAGTGCTCTCATACAATACTGTGCATTCCTTCTCATCATACTGTTTTGTAAAGATTATTTTTTGTTTGATCATTCCTTGTTTGTAAGCTCCTTAGGTAAAAGTACCATATTCAACATGTTTAACATTTAATATCCAGTCACTAACATAGTTTCTAAAACATGGTAGAGACCTAAAAGTGTTAGTTAAATGAAAAAGTTGTATAAAATTTTGCTAATTTTAAAATAGATTGCACATGTTAATGGTTTTACTTTTAATGCTATATTGTATAGGAACATTTGCATGCATGCTAAGTTTCTTCTTAGGTTCCAAGTTCCATAAGGTCACATACCTTGTCATTTATCTTTTACATCCTATCTACAGAAGATTAGTGCAAAGTTTTGCACATGAAACTGCTTATCAATCATTCATCTGATGTTGAAAACATTGAAGACAAAATACATAAAACATATGTTGAGTTGAATGTCTCATATGGCACACAAAATTGATTTAACATTAAAGAGGTTGCTCCACGTTTCAAATGCTATTTTAAAAATGAGTTTTGCAGAGTTGTTAAAGGCAGTGCATTAATTATAAGACAAATAAACAGTATAATATAGAAGTAAGAGCGCTCAACATTAGGGTTCTTGGACATCAAAAATGTGATTTTAGCTCCAATCCTAATGGCATATTATCCCTTAGAGAAGTCATTTGACTTTACTGTCATATATTATATTTTAATCCAATAAACAGTATGTTTGTAAACGTAGAGCTAAGGTATAAACAATCAGATATAAGTGATGTGACTGACTCATTACACACTGTAACAGTTAATTTTGGGTGTTACCTTGTCTGGAATAAGAGACAGACAGATAGCTGGTAAAGTGTTACTTGTGGGGGAGTCTTTGAGGGTGTTTCTGGAAAAGATTGGCATTTCACTCAGTGGATTGAGTAAGGAAGATCTGTTCTCACACAATGTGTGTGGAAACCATCCAATCAGTTGAGGTCCTAGATAGAACAAAAAGGCAGGGAAAGGCAAAGTGCTTCTCTTTTTCAGAGCTGGAACAACCTTCTTCTTCTGCCCTTGGAAAACAGACCTTCAGGTTCTCTGAGCCATTTACTGAGTCACCCCAAAATACTGCTTGTTTTGAGTGAGGTCTAGAACAGGAGAAGGCACTGCAACAGGACCAGGATGTTGTGTATGCTGCTCTGCAAATTGAGCCACATAATCCAGCCGATCCAATGCTATGTGAGGTGTCAGGGGTGGATGGGGATACTGTTTGGAGCTTTACACAGGACCTTACAGGTAAATTGCAGCACAGGCTATTAGAACTGTGGAGCAAGTCCCTGCCACCATCTACAGATAACTACTCTTGCGAGGCAGCTCATGGTATGCTACTGGGCCTTAGAAGACATTTAATGCTTGACCATGAGCCACCAAGTTGCCAGGCAACCTGAGATGTACATCATAAACTGGGCAATAGTTGATCCACCAAGCCATAAAGCTTAATACGCATAGCAGCATTCCATCATCAAATGAAAGTGGTACACACATAACTAAGCCCAAGCAGGTCCTGAAAGAACCTGTAAGTTACATAAAGAAGTGGCTGAAGTACCCATGGTTCCTACTCCTGCTACTCTGCCTTCAATCTCTCAGTCTGCACCTATGGCCCCATGGAGAGAATCCTATGATCGTTAGACACAGGAAGAGAAGACTACTGCCTGGTTTTCAGATGGTTCTGCACTATATGCAGGCACCACCTGAAAGTAGACAGCTGTAACACCACAGCTCTTTTCTAAGATCTCTTTGAAGTACAATGGTAAAGGAACATATTTTCATTGGGAAGAACTTAGAACAATGCACCTGTTTGTAAACTTTGCTTGGAAAAAATGGTCATACATGTGACTATATACACCAATTCATGGGTTGTAACCATAGATTTGACTGAGTGTCAAAGACATTGAAGTAACATGATTGGAAAATTGGTGACAAAAAAAAAATTGTGGAAGAGATGTATTAATAGACCTCTCTGAATGGGCAAAGGACTTGAATATATTTATGCCTCATGTAAATGTTCAACAAAGGGTGACCTTAGCAGAGGAGAAACTTAACAATCAAGTAGAAAGAATAACTCATCCTGTGAATAATGTAAGTCAACTGCCTTCCCTAGCCACCTCAACCATTGTCAAATGAGCTCATTAACAAAATGGTCTCAGTGCGGCAGGGTTTTGGTTATGCGTGGGCTTAACCAAATATGCTGTGTGTGCACAGTCTGCCACTAGTAGAGACCAACATCGAGCCCCCAATATAGAACCATTCTCTGGAGTAATCAGCTAGCTAATGGCAGGCTAACTACGCTGGACTGCTTCCTTCATGGAAAGGGCAGTGTTTTGTCCTCACTGAAATAGACACTTATTTTTGGGTATGGATTTGTCTTACCTGAACGCAATGCTTCTGCCAAAACTACTATATGTGGATGTACAGAATGCCTTATCCACCATCATGGTATTCTAAACAATATTGTTTCTGATAAAAGAACTCAGTTAGTAGCCAAAAACACACAGCAATGAGCCCATGCTCATGGAATTTACTGGTCTCACCATGGTTCCCACCATCCTGAAGCAGTTGGCTTGATAGAACTGTGGAATGTCTTTCTGAAGACACAGTTACAGTACCAGCTAAGTGGCAACATCTTGCAAGGCTGGAATAAGGTACTCCAGAAGGCTGCATATGTTCCTAATCGGCATTCAGTATAAGGTACTGTTTGTCCCATAGCCAGGATTCACAAAACCAAGAATCAAGGGATGGAAGTGGGAGTGGCACTACTCACCATTATGCTTAATGACCCACAAAGTTTTGGTTTCCTATTACCACAACTTTATGCTCTGCTGGCCTAGAGAGTTTAGTTTTATAAGAAGAACTTTGCTATATATTTTATAGCAAAATATATAGCAATGATTCCACTGAACTAGAAGTTAAGACTGCCACCTGGTCACTTTGGGCTACTCATTCCTCCAATGCAACAGGCTAAAGAGGGAGTTATGGTGTTGGCTGGAGTGATTGATTCAAAGAACCAGGGAGAAATTGGACTACTGCTACACAATGGAGATAATGAAGAATGTGTCTGAAATACAAGATTCCTGAGGGTGTCTTTTTAGTATTATCATACCATATGATTAAGGTTAATGGAAAATTACAACATTATAATTCAGGCAAGACTATGAATGACCCAGTCACTTCAGGAATTAGCGCTTGGGTTACTGTACCAGGGAAAGAATCATAATTATAACCAGGTGTGGTGCTTGTTGTAAGCAAAGGGAATACAGATTAGGTAGTAGAAGAAGGTAGTTATAAATACCAAATATGACCACATGATCAGTTACAGAAAGGAGGACTTTAATTCTCATGAGTATTTCCTCCCTACTTTGTTAAGATTACATTTTTGGGGGGCGTATATACATATATTAGGCAAATATATTTGTTTTCCTTTCTCTCGTATTCTTTTATTATGTAACATAAGATGTATTGAGTTTATATTAGTATTTAATTATTAGCAATGTTATATCATAGTATTTAGTTTATGGGATTTCAGAAGAAGAGAAAACATCACTGAAGGAATTTATCTCTTCTGAGAAAAGAATGAATGTGTTTTCAGTTCTAAACAAGACAGTTATATTGTTTTATGTGGAGCTATGACCTTATTATCATCTCTATTTGGAAATTAAATGTGGTTAATGGAGACGTGTATGGGTGCCAAGCTGACAAAGGGTGGACTTGTGATGGTTCACTTTAAGCGTCAACTTGATTGGATTAAGGGATAATCAGATGCCTGATAAAGCATTATTTCTAGATATGTCTGTGAGGATGCTTTTAGATGGGATTGGCATTTGAATCAATAACCTGAGTAAAGAAGAGCCACACTCACTCAATGTGGGTAGGTACCATACAATTGGCTGAAGGCGTGAATAAAACAAAAAGGCAAAGGAAAGAAGAATCTTGTCTCTTCTGGAGCTGGGACACTCTTCCTCTCCTGGTCTATAGACATTAGAACTTAAGGTTTTCCAGTTTTTGGACTCTGGGTCTTGCAACAATAATCTCCCAGGTTTTTGGGTTTTTGGCTTCAAACTGAAAATTATACATTGACTTCCCTGGTTCTGAAACCTTCAGATTTAGACTGAGTCATGCGATTGGCTTACCCAAGTTTCCCTTTTGTAGATGACCTATTGTGGGATTTCTCATTATCCATAATCACATGAGGAAATTCCCCTAATAAATCCCCTCCCATCTATCTATCTATATTTATATATCTTATTGGCTCTGTCTCTGGAGAACCCTGGCTAATAGTCATGTGAATGTTGAAATTATCTGCATAAAAAGAAAAAGATACTAAAAATGTTCCATGGACAAAAGTCTTACGGATTTCTCAGCAGCAAATGGAAGACATCTTCATAGAACATAAAATGCTTTTAAAATATTTCAAAATATAAATACTCTTAAATGTGTATACTCTTTACTTGAAAATGCACTTCCTTTTGAGAAAAACTAGAACGTTTATCAACTGTTAAAAGGTTCTTAGCTTATAGATTCAATATTTAAACATTAGTTTCTATTATAAGAAAATATGACAGGGATTTGGAGGAGAAAGTTCATAAGTAAAATGAAAATAAATTCCTTTTTCTTATTCAAGAGCCTAAAAAAATAGTAGTGTTTCAGTCTATGTAATTGTCCATCCTACGCAGACAATTGAAAATAAATCTTAGATATTTCAGGCCACTGTTTCTAACTCACATTAGAAACTGAAAATCTAGAATTATACGATTGTTGTTGAAAAAACAGTGGAAAGTTGATTGAAAAATAAATTTAAGGCTGAGCGCGGTGGCTCACGCCTGTAATCACAGCACTTTGGGAGGCTCACTTGAGACTAAGAGTTCAAGACTAACCTGGGCAAAATGGCAAAGCTCTAGCTCTACAAACAAACAAACAAAAAATACAGAAATTAGCCAGGCATGGTGGCACATGCCTGTAGTCCCAGCTACATGAAAGGCTGAGGTGGGAGGATCACCTGAGCCCAGGAATAGGAGGTTGCAGTTAGTTGAGACCACGCTACTGCACTCCAGCCTGGATGACAGAGTGAGACCCTGTCTCAAAGAAAAAAAAACTTTCCTGATTATATACATATATATGTGTGTATGTGTGTGTGTATGTGTGTGTGCACGTGCATGTTTGTTTGTGTGTGTATGTATAAATATATACATATACAATAATATATTTATGCATATATATGTATATATTGACTACTTAAATGCCATATATCAGTGGGCATATTAATTCCAGCTCTGCTTTGTGCAGAATTATAAGTTCTTTTATCTTCTAAATTAGTATGATCCAAATTATTTCTGGAGGTGCAGCTTTAGTATCCACTGCATATCATCAAGCTACTCCAGTCATTCATAATTATAAAATTTTAAATGCATAGCATATACCCACATTAATCAAATGGACCAAAATTTATTAAGATAAAGAATGGAATGTGTTCAGTAATTTTGTGTTCATGGAACAGTTCTATTAATACTAAAATAAAAAATATATATGTATGTAATATATTTTTCAACCAAAGAAACGGATATGCTTTAAATTTCAGTACGTAACATTCTCCCTAATTTCTAACAATCACATGTTTTTTAGAAAAACTGCTTGTTTTACAAAGGCAAGTTGCCTAAATATTGAAAGCATACTGTCATTCATAATTAAATTATTTTTCTATTGATCATTGTTGTTGCACTATTTCACATTTCACCATATTATTTATAGAACACAGTGATGAAGTTCCATTGCTTTATTGCATTATTTGGTAAACAGTGTAACAAACTGGAGAACTAGAAAATTAAAATTAAGGTGATTTAGCAATAAAGCAATTCCCTAGATTTTAATTAATTTATGGAAAGTTATTATCTAAAGACTTGTAACCTAGGACTCAGTAATATGGGTCTGGGGCACCACAGATTTAGGAATAGAGCTCCAAAAATCCAAATAAGTAAAATATATAGTTGATTTTGAATATGCGTTAAAAATGAAGACACATGAAGTGATAAATAATAGCTACAACCTTTCCTTTCTCCATAAATGAGGATCCCTTGCAACCAGCATGAGTCCTGACATCTAAAAGCCTCTATCTAGATGAATGTTTCTGAAGAATTGACTTCAAATATGTAGCAAATTTAAAACAGATATTTGAAACAACTGAACGATTAGTTCTCAAGCACTCAAGTGCAGTTTTCAGAATTATTTCCCAGGATATTTTCTGTAGAAAGAGTGTAGATCTAGGCAAATAGTTTTAAAAATAAAAATAATAAAATACTCAAATTTCAAAATAAAATTTGAATATATCAAATGTTTGGAGCCATGAATATAACTTACACCTTGCTAAATATTCAAGGGCATTAAAAGCTTATTCTAATAAACTTTTAATGCTAATTCCTATTAAATAAATGAATCTAAATTCAGAAACAAATATCCTTCTGTTCTTCTGATCATCCAACTCAAAGAATGCTAAAATACTTAATTGCACTTGAAACTTTACTAATAATCAATATATGTTCATAGGGAATTAGAAGGATAACATTCTAAAACATTATCAAGCTACCAAAAATTTAAACCAATAATAAGTAGATAGAATCTGATTTATAGCCACAGAACTGATAACTGGAAAGATTAGGAAGATAAGTTGATTCAAAGAGAATAACTATAAGTTTAGGTATGGGGTAATCTATTAAGATTGTTTTCTTCCTTGTCAGAAATTTAAACTAGTTTCTCAAATGACTGCATTTCTCAAAGTTGCACACTCATAAGATTCCTCAAAGACATTCTTTGCTTGTTTTTCTGAATCTTCCCAATATTAGATTTTACAAGGCTTAAAGTTTTGTTTTCATTTTGCAGCCTCCTTGGATGTAAGTTTAGATCTTATTCACTGGATATTAAGATACAATAGGGGATCCAGAGACCTCATATGAATTAGTCCTTTTGTAGATAATTTTACTCTAGCCTTTTTCTTTATGATTCATTCTGTACAAGTATTTCATTACACATATTTATTCATTTATTTTTCCAATTAAAGTTTTTGTACTTGCATTTTATTTTTTCAATTTTCTTCCTGTGTAAATAATTGTTGTAGTACATTCATCTCCTGCTTGGTCTATAAACATTGACTTTTGCCACAATTGTGTGCTTTGCTGTATTCTCATTCTACATGTTCTTCTTCAGTGCATCCTTTATTTTCCATCGTTTTAATACTATTTTCTATGCTGATGACTGACACATCTCTTTTTCCTGTGATAACAATCACTACAAAGTCAGATCTAGTTGACATCTCTCTTTGTCTCACAAGCACTTAAACTTAAAATGTGCCAAAGCACCATCCTAAGATCTCTGATTTGACACAACACTTTGTAAGTACAAAGGACATACTGTATGTATTTCTGTACCCCACCAACAATTAGAGTATATAGCAGCTATTAAGTATCGAATAAATATCTGCTGAACTGTCCTATATGTTGTACGATATCAAACCCCTCACACCCCTAACCAGTTATTTTTTTATTTTTTTATTTTTTTGGTATATACTGTCTTGGATGTTCTTCCTTGGCCACCTCTGCTGTTTGAAGCAAGGTACTTTCCAGCTCTTCACCTCAGCTCCCCTTCCATTTAAAAAGTGATTAGAATAGATTATTGCTAAAGTTCCTTTAAACTCTTGTATCTTTAGGAGTAAAAGTTAAATGCTGTGGGAAATGTCAGTGAAAGCCAATACTTAAATTGAGCATTGAGGAGTGGTTGACACATTTTCCTTAACGTTTTAAAATCTTGCATAACAGTTTTACTACTACATATTTTACATACCAAATAGTTTATCTTTTTAAAGTATATAATTTCATGGATTTTAATATATTCATAGAGTCGAGTAGCCATCACTACAATCAGTGTAGAACATTTTCATAATTCATTACTCATTAGCAATTACCCACATCAGGTCTCCCTAATCCCCCCAAGGCCAGCCCCAGGAAACAACTAATATATCCTTTTATCTATCTGGATTTACATTTTCTGGACATTTGATAAAAATAAAAATATAAACTGTGCAGTATTTTTGACTAGCTTCTTTCACTTAACATTACTTTTTCAAGTTTAACCTATGTTGTGGTATGTATCAATATTTCATTTCTTTTTATTGTTGATTATATGGATATATCACAATTTTTTATCCATTTATCAGATGATTTGTATGAACACACGCTTTCATTTATCTTAAATGTATAGCACATAGTGTAACTGCTGGGTCTTATAATTTAAATGTTTAACATTTGGAGGAGCAGCCAGACTGGTCTGTTTGACAAATTCCCTAAACCTCTTTATTCCCACCAAGAGTGTATGGATAGTTGCATTTCTCCTTGACAGTTGTCTTTTTAATATAGCCATCCTAATATGTGTGAAATGGTATCACATTGTAGTTTTGATTTTCATTTTCCTGATGACTAATGATGTTAAGTATTTTTTTTTTGTATGCTTACTGAACATTTTTATAGCTCCCTTGGGGAAATGCCAATATCTGTCCTTTGCCTCTTTTAAGACAAATTGTTTGCTTTTTTCTTGTACTCTTCTAAGTGGCACTTATATAATCTAAATATAAGTACCCTATCACATATATGATTTGCAAATTTTTTGTTTATTTTGAATGTTGTTTTTTTCACATTCTCAATGGTATCCTTTGCAGCAAAACAGTAATTTGATGAGTATTATTTTTTCTTTTTTTTGCTAGTGTTTTTGGTGTCATATTAAAATTAAGAGTTGCTTAACTCAGGGTCATGTAGATTTTCATCTCTGTTTCCTTCTAAGAATTTAATATTTTCAACTCTTACATGTAGATATTTGATTAATTTTGAGTTATTTATTGTACGTGATGTGAAGCAGAGTTTTGATTTCATTTTCTTTTTTTTTTTTTTTTTTTTTTTTTTTGAGACGGAGTCTCGCGCTGTCGCCCAGGCTGGAGTGCAGTGGCCGGATCTCAGCTCACTGCAAGCTCCGCCTCCCGGGTTCACGCCATTCTCCTGCCTCAGCCTCCCGAGTAGCTGGGACTACAGGCGCTGCCACCTCGCCCGGCTATTTTTTGTATTTCTTAGTAGAGACGGGGTTTCACCGTGTTAGCCAGGATGGTCTCGATCTCCTGACCTCGTGATCCGCCCATCTCGGCCTCCCAAAGTGCTGGGATTACAGGCTTGAGCCACCGCGCCCGGCCTTGATTTCATTTTCTTACCAGGATAAGAGACATTTATCTCACCACTATTTGTTTCAAATTTTACAAAAAATATTTATCATATTAAATTGTATGGCAGGTACCTTTGTTTAAAAACAACTGGCCATTTATTGGTTTGTTTTTTGGGACTTTCAATTCCATTCCATGTAACTATATATTACTTAGTATGCTATTAAGTAATTAGAAAATCAGTTGTAGTTACTGTTCTTTGTCGCTAGTTTTAAAATTGGGAGTCTGAGCCTTCCAATGCTGTTCTTATTTTTAGCTATTCTTGGACCCTTGAATTTCCACATGAATTTTAAAATCAACTTGTCAGTTTCTGCAAGAAAAAAATCCATCTGGAATTTTTATGTAATCACATTGAAACTGTGGACCAGTTTGAGGGAGGACCACCTTGCTATTAATATTAAATATTCTTATTTATCAGTGTGGAATAGTTCTCTAGGTCTCTTTTAATTTTTTTCAACAATATTATGTGGTTTTCAGAATATAGGTTTTTTGATTTCTTTTGTTAAATTTACTCCTACTTTATTCCCTTGAAGCTATTAAAAATAAATCTTTGAAAATTTTATTTTCAGGGTGTTAATTTAAGGTGTATAGAAATGAAATTTATTTTAGTATATTAATCTTGTGTTCTGAAACCTTGCTAAACATGTTTATTATCTTTAATAATTTATTAAGGGATTCCTTAAGAATTTACATATATGTATATATATGACTTATGATTTTATAAGAACTTATTCATTTTATCAAGTAGTCCAATTTTTGGCATAAAATCATTCATAGTATTTTCCCAAAATCATTTTTATTTCTGCAAACTGAATTGTAATGTCTCACTTTTTTAGTTGATTATAGTAACCTAAGTCTTATCTCTTTTTTATTGGTCCGTCTGCCTAAATAGTTGTCTATCACATTGATTCAAAACCATCTTTTAATTTAAAATGTTTTCTCTTATATTTTTTATGGTTTATTTCACTAATTTTCACTTTAATATTTTTATTTCTTCTGATTGCTTTTGGTGTGGTTTTCTTGCTCTATTTCCAGTTTTTAATGTAGTCAGGCTATTGATCTTCCTTTTCTTTTTTTTTTTTTTTATTCTTGCAGATTAATTTATTAACAACAACAGTAAAAATATACTCATTGAATGTCTACTGGGTAGAAGACATTATGCTAGGACCTGTGGAGAAATGAAATGTAAATTAATATTTGGCCTATGGAGAAGTTAAGGTATACAGTATAGGCTAAGTATATACCCAAAGGATTATAAATCATGCTGCTATGAAGACACATGCACACGTATGTTTATTGCGGCACTATTCACAATAGCAAAGACTTGGAATCAACCCAAATGTCCATCAGTCACAGACTGGATTAAGAAAATGTGGCATATATACACCATGGAATACTATGCAGCCATAAAAAAGGATGAGTTTGTGTCCTTTGTAGGGACATGGATGCAGCTGGAAACCATCATTCTCAGCAAACTATCGCAAGAACAGAAAACCAAACACCGCATGTTCTCACTCATAGGTAGGAACTGAACAATGAGATCACTTGGACTTGAGAAGGGGAACATCACACACCGGGGCCTATCATGGGGAGGGGGGAGGGGGAGGGGGGAGGGATTGCATTGGGAGTTATACCTGATGTAAATGACGAGTTGATGGGTGCTGACGAGTTGATGGGTGCAGCACAGCAACATGGCACAAGTATACATATGTAACAAACCTGCACGTTATGCACATGTACCCTAGAACCTAAAGTATAATAATAATAATAAGAAGAAGAAGAATTACATTTTAATTAAACGTGCAAAAAGAATGTAAAACTGTGGTTCTATACTATGATTGTTTAGGAAAGAAGGCAAATGTGACCAAGATGATCAAGTAATGATAAAGTGCCTGAAAAAATCAGGTAATACAGAATGAATGACACACAAACACAGAGACTGGTTTTAATACGATTTCAAACTTCGGGAAATCCCCAAGAACCAAAAAGACGATGCTAAAAAAATTAGAGCTGTTGTTCCTATATAAAACCCTATGCGAATGTGAACTTTTGTGAAACAGTTGTTGAAATGTTTATAGTCTCAGGGTAATGTGTGTGTGTGTGTGTGTGTGTGTGCAAATTGAGCACTATAAAAATGTAGACTCCATAGGAAATTTTGGTGTCATGTTTTTACCTAGACTTACGTCAGTGACCTCACCAAATAAACATTGAAGTTTTACAAAGACAAAAAAAAAAAAAAGTCCTCAGGCCAATCATTGAAACTACGTAAACCTCAGTTTTCCTACTTACATAGGGATGTTATTACTTGCCTGTTATTATTCAAATAGACGTTTAGATAACAAAATAGAGTAATAGGTATGAAAGCTCTTTTATATAGAAGTATTATCTTATTTTAAAAAATTATTTTAGTTAACTTTGAGAAAGAAAATTCAACTTTTTTACATGATAAACAGTATAATTAGACACAATCCATTAACAAGACAAAATGACAATTTGTCATGTTTTTTCTTTTTTTATAATGACTTTGATAGTTCTCTTATAGGTATTCAAATAAAGCATTATTTAAACAATGTTAAACTCATCTCTTTTTTTTTTTATTATTATTAGCAAGGCTTCTTGAAGATGGTTGCCTGTATTTCTGATGAGTTTGCAAGCAAGAGAAAGGTCTGAAATCCAGCAACTCAGAGTCGATATAATGCTTACAGTAACATAAATGACAAAGTGTCATTGATGACTGGGATGACAAATGACAACATGCATATTAATAAGCACTAGACGACATTCAATCACTGTCCAATATTCTCAGTCACGTTGAAGGACAATGCAATCTTCAAATGCAGCACACCACAGAAGAAGTGTGACTGTCACCAAACAACTTCTACAACTTAGAAAGTCAGCAGAAAAGTGTCAAGGTTATGCCTACCTTCATGGAAAGGTGAATGACACCTGCATAATTTTTGTATCCATACTACAGGGGCAACAACAATAGCCTCCAAATCATACTTTTACACAATAACAATAGGCTCCAAATTATTGTATAGAAGTTGTGTCTACACATATCATCAGTTCAAGCCTTTCAACTACATTTAGTAATGAGTGAAATTAGTTTTGTTTCATTGTGCTCTCTTTCTTTCTCTCTCCATCCCTGCCTGTTTCCCTCTCTATCTATATAGTTATGTGACAGGACTCCTTATGTGTTTGATCAATTCCATTAAAGTAGTTTATCTAGGTGGATAACTATCTAGGTGGATAACTAGATTAAGAGCCACATGAATCTATGTTACATGACACAAGTGCTATGTGTATGTGTATATGTTTCTATATAACACACACATAAGTAATTTTTATATCTCAAATGTCCGGACATTTTATGAGTCATCTACTTTATTTTTTACAGAATTTTTTCTTTTTTAATATATAGAACAATTTCCTAAATACACTTACTATGAACATGTGATAAATATAAATAATATAGATATTTGACAAAAACACTCAATAACCCAACAAGGAAGAGCTGAGGTGGACAGTCCAGTCCAAAAGCTTATTGTTCACCAGAGTGACAGGTAGACTGTATTCCCTCTGGTAGTGCATAAATGACTGATATTGTTGTTATGTGTTACAGTCCTAATGTCACTCAACAGGTATTTTGGACTGAATGTGAAAATCCTTAAACAAGAACTATGTTCCTGGGCTTGAATATAAATATACACAGAAGCCTCAACTCTTCTGCTCATATGTTCATTACTTTTCTACTGAATATCAACAGGTATTTTTATTTTTGTCTACACAGAAAACAATAAGCTATATTGCAGAGATGGGTGGGTTATTTCAAATGTACTTTCTTGAACTTGTAACCTTAAGAATGGTGATATTAAATAAAACTTAAGCTATCTTGCAGCACTATTCACAATAGCAAAGACTTGGAATCAACCCAAATGTCCATCAGTGACAGATTGGATTAAGAAAATGTGGCATATATACACCATGGAATACTATGCAGCCATAAAAAAGGATGAGTTTGTGTCCTTTGTAGGGACATGGATGCAGCTGGAATCCATCATTCTTAGCAAACTATCACAAGAACAGAAAACCAAACACCGCATGTTCTCACTCATAGGTGGGAACTGAACAATGAGATCACTTGGACTCGGGAAGGGGAACATCACACACCGGGGCCTATCATGGGGAGGGGGGCGGGGGGAGGGATTGCATTGGGAGTTATACCTGATGTAAATGACGAGTTGATGGGTGCAGCACACCAACAAGGCACAAGTATACATATGTAACAAACCTGCACGTTATGCACATGTACCCTACAACTTACAGTATAATAATAATAAATAAATTAAAAAAAAAAAATAAATAAATAAATAAATTAAAAAATAAAATAAAATAAAAAAAAAATAAATAAATACCACTTTTGGAAAAATATTTCAGACAAATTATAATAAAAATTTATATAAATAAGGTTAAAAAAAAAAAAAACTTAAGCTATCTTAACCCAAGAAATAAGAAATTGTCTGTATAAAAATGTTAGAAAGAGTTGGCTTTTATGTATAATTATTTGTCTTTAGCCTGGTTTATTAGTCTGTTGAGGCTGCCATAAGAAAACATCCCAGACTGGGTGGTTTAAACAACTGAAATTTACATTCTGACAGTTTTGGAAGCTAAAATTCCCAGATCAAGTTGTCTGTAGACTTAGTTTCTCCATAAATAGATAAATATGGAGCACTTAGGAAAATCACACACACACACACACACACACACACACACACACACACACACACATATATTTACATACATAAACATGTACAAATGATTTTAATTTTGGTAGTTTTCTGTTAAAATTAACCCTTGAGTTAAAACTAGAGGTTAACGTTGAATGTTTGCAATTTATACTGGAGAAGACGATCAGTGAGATCAAAATTAAGAGCCCTATTAGGAAAGCTTGTTTACAGAGAGATGAATGGATTGTGTATATACAGAAAAAAGAGAGCATGAACGTAGAACACGGTGAAAGAGTCACACTCATAGTCTACTTGGAAGTCTGGTTATAATCTTTGAATACCGTTTTCTGTTTCTTTGCAATAACTTCAACTCTGATAAGCAAACTTGAATATTTTGGTTTTTATAATTAAAGTCTCTGACTAGGATAATTGTTTTTCAGCCTTGTTTCTATGTGCTTTTTGGATCCCCATAACTACTCTAGAAATGCTTAGAAAGCAGGAAAGCAACAAACTATAGAAATGATCCCTGAAAGTATAGTCACACCGGGGCCTATCACGGGGAGGGGGGAGGGATTGCATTGGGAGTTATACCTGATGTAAATGACGAGTTGATGGGTGCTGACGAGTTGATGGGTGCAGCACAGCAACGTGGCACAAGTATACATATGTAACAAACCTGCACGTTATGCACATGTACCCTAGAACTTAAAGTAAAATAATAATAATAATAATAATACAATGAAATAAAAAATAAAAAAAGAAAGCAGTAAAGCATTTGCCTATTATATGAGACATAACCTGTAAAATATATATATATTTATTTATATATATTAAAAATATATATATATATTCTCGAAAGATACCAAACGGACAGAACAAACATTAAAGTCAGCAATCATTCACTGGGCACATAGAGTGCTGTGGAATTATAAAATCTATGGTATTATGGCTCTTAATCCCACAATAAACCTACACATATAAAAACTGCTTCAAGTCAACACAGCATAAGGAAGTATTGTGTAATGTATTCACATATATCACAGCTATATTAATAATGATTAATTCATACATAACTATTAAATAATATTCTTTCTTCCATTAAATCACTATCTTTCAGCCATAGTTTACCAGGAAGAAAACAGTTAAAATGACAACTACCTATAGCATAATTGGTATCAATTTTGGTAGCTGGCTTAATATAAATTTCCATTTAATTTTTGAATAAATAAAGCTTATTTAATTTTTATATTTAATTATTGTGGGTAAATGAAGTGCATATATTTATGGCACATATGAGATGTTTTGATATAGGCATGCAGTGCATAATAATCACATCATGGAAATGGGATATCCATCCCCTCAAGCATTTATCCTTTGAGTAACAAATAATCCAATTATATTCTTAGTTATTTTTAAATGTACAATTACATTATTATTGACTACAGTCATCTCATTGCACTTTCAAATAGTAGGTATTAATCATTCTTTGTAACTATTTTTTGGTCCCAGTAACCATCCTCATCTTCCCCAATGCCCTCACTACCTTTTGCAGAGTCTGGTAACAATCCTTCTATCTCTATCTTCATGAGTTAAATTATGATGAAATTAGATTTTTAGACACCACAAGTAAGTGAGAATATGTGATGTTTGTCTTTTTGTGCCTGGCTTATTTTACTTAACATAATGATTTCCAGTTCATCCATGTTGTTGTGAACGGCAGGATGTCATATTTTTATGCTTGAATAATACTCCACTGTGCATATGTACTACATTTACATTAACCTTTAATCTGTTGATGGACACTTAGGTTGCTTCCAAATCTTAGCTACTGCAAACAATGCTGCAACAAACATGTGAGTGCAGATATCTCTTTGATATACTGATTTCCTTTATTTGGGGTATGTACCCCGCAGTGGGATTGCTGGATCATATGGCAGCTCTATTTTTAGTTTACTGAGGAACCTCTAAACCATTCTCCTTAGTGGTTGTACTAACTTACATACCCAACAACAGTGTATGAGGGTTCCCTTTATCCACATCTCCACCAGAATTTGTTATTGCTTGTCTTTCGGATAGAATCCATTTTACCTGAGATGAGATGGTATATTATTGTAACTCTGATTTGCATTTTTCTGATGAGCAATAATATTGAGCACCTTTTCATATTCGTATTATTCTGTTCTTGCACTGCTATAAAGAAATATCTAAGACTAGGTAATTTATAAAGGAAAGAGGTTTAATCGGCTCGTGGTTCCAAGACTTTACATGAAGCATAGCGACATCTGCTTCTGGGAAGACCTCAGGAATCTTCTAATCATAACAGAAGGCAAAGGTGGAGCAGTTGTCTTACACAGTGGGAGCAGGAGCTAGAGAAAGAAGTCAGGGGAGGTGCTACACACTTTTAAACAACCAGATCTTGTGAGAACTCACTATCGTAAGGTCAGTACCAAGGAGATGGTGCTAAACCACTCATAAGAAACCACCCCCATGATCAAATCACTTCTCACCAAGCCCCACCTCCAACACTGGGAATTACAATTCGACATGAGATTTGGTGGGCACACAGTTCCAAACCATATCAGTATAGCTGTTTGATATTTGTATGTCTTCTTTTGAGAAATATTTATTCAAATTTCTTTTCTCAGTTTTTGATCAGATTATTAGATTTTTTTTTCTATACAATTATTTGAGCTCCATGTATGTTCTCATTATTAATGCCTTGTCAGATGGGTACATTGCAAATATTTTCTCCTATTTTGTGGGTTGTCTCTTCAGTTTGTTAATTGTTTCCTTTGCTGTGCAGACTTGATATGATCCCATTTGTTCTGTATTTTTGCTTGCCTGTGCTTGTGGGGTATGAATCAAGAAATTTTTGCCCAAAATAATGACCTCAAGAGTTTCCTCAATATTTTTTTATAGCAGTTTCATAGTTTCAGGTCTTACATAAGTCTTCAATTCACTTTGATTTGTTTTTTTTTGTTTTGTCTTTTTTTTTTTTTTTTGTATATGGCAAGATATACGGATCTAGTCTCATTCTTCTGAATATATATATCCAGTTTTCCCAGAACCATTTATCGAACAAACTGTCTTTCCCCAGGCATGTTCTTGGCATCTTTGTCAAAACTGAGTTCACTTTAGTTGTGTGGATTTTGGGGGTTCTCTATTTTGTTCCATTGGTCTATGTGTCTGTTTTCATACCAGTACCATGTTGTTTTGGTTAACAGAGCTCTGTAGTATGATTTGAAGTCAGGTGATGTGATTCCTTCAGTTTTGTTCTGTTTGCTTAATATATCTTTGTTGATTCTGGGTCTTTTATGATTTAATATACATTTTAGGATTTTTTTCTATTTCTGTGAAGAATGTCATTGGTATTTTGATAGAAATTCCATTGAATATATTACTTTGTGTAGTATGGACATTTTAACAAAATTAATTCTTCCAATCCATGAACCTGGAATATCTCTGCATTTTTTGGTGTACTTTTAAACTTCTTTCATGAGTATTTTACAGTTTTAGTTGTGGAATATTTTCACTTCTTGCTTAAATCCTAGGTATTAAATTGTATTGTGGCTATTTTTTATGGGATTACTACTTAAATTTCCTTTTCAGGTTGCTCACTGTTGGCATATAGAAATGCCACTGAATTTTAATGTTGATTTTGTGTTCTACGACTTTACTAAATTGATCAGTTGTAATATTTTTTTGGTGGAGTCTTTAGGTTTGTCCAAATATAAGATCCTATCATCTGCAAACAATGATAATTTGACTCATTTCTTTCCAAATTAGTTGTCCTTCATTAGTTTCTGTTGTGTGATTCCTCTTGCTAGGACTTCCAGTACTAAGTTGAGTAACAGTGGTGAAAGAGGGCATCCTTGTCGCATTCCACATCTTAGAGAAAAGGCTTTCAGTTTTTCCCCATTCAGTATGATACTATGTCTCTCATATATGGGTTTTATTATATTGAGGTATGTTACTTCCATACTCAGGTGTTTTAGGGTTTTTATCATGATGAGATGTTAAATTTTATCAAATGCTTTTTCAGTCTCAATTGAAATGATCATATGTTTCATGTCTTGCATTTTGTTGATATAATGAATCACATTGGTTGATTTGCATATGTTGAACCATTCCTGAATCTCAGGGAAGAATCACACTTTGTCATAATTAATGATCATTTTAATTTCTTGTTGAAGTCAGTTTGCAAGTATTATTTTTGAGTATTTTTAATTTGTTGTTGAACTTGGTTTACAAGTATTATTTTGAGTAGTTTTGCATCAATATTATTCAGAGATATTTGCCTGTAGATTTCTTTTTTTTGATGTGTTTGCTTTTGGTGTAAGAGTTATAATGGCCCCATATAATGAATTTGGAAGGATTGCTTTTTCCCCTGTTTTTGAGAATATTTTGATTAAGATTGGTATCCACTCTTTCTTAAATGATAGAAACCAGCAGTGAAACCATCGTGTCTCCAGCTTTACTGAGATTCTTTTTTTATTATGGCTTCAATCACATTACTTGCTATTGAGCTTTCAGGTTTTGCATTTTTTCCTGGTTCAATCTTGATAGGTGGTATGTTTCTAGGAACTTGCCTATTTCTTCTATATTTCCAATTTATTGACATGTACGTGCTCATAGTAGCCTGCCTTATTTTCTTTTTTCTTATTCTAGCCAAAAGTTTGTCAATTTTGTTTAACCCTTAAAAAAAACTTTTCGTTTCATTTATCTTTCAAATTGTTTTCTCCGAATCATTTTTTTTCTTATCTAATCTTTACTATGTGTTTTCTTTGAGTAATTTAGGATTTGATTTAATCTTGCTTTTCTAGTTCCTTAAGAAGCATTGCTAGGTTCTTTATTTAAAGATTTTATTCTTTTTTGATGTAGGTGTTTGTAATTATAAATGCCCCCTCTTAGTCCTGCTTTTGCCATATCCCACAAGTTTTGGTATGCTTTGTTTAATTATCACTTTTTTCATAAATTTATTCCACTTTCTTCTGAATATCTTCATTGATGCCCTGGTCATTCCAGAACATATTGTTTAATTTCCACATGTTTCCACAGTTTCCAAAATTCCTCTACTTATTCATTTCTACTTTTATTCCATTGTAGTCAGAGAATATGCTTGATATTATTTCAATTTTTTGAATATTTTTTTTTTTTTTTTTTTTGAGACGGAGTCTCGCTCTGTCGCCCAGGCTGGAGTGCTGTGGCCGGATCTCAGCTCACTGCAAGCTCCGCCTCCCGGGTTCACGCCATTCTCCTGCCTCAGCCTCCCGAGTAGCCGGGACTACAGGCGCCCGCCACCGCGCCCGGCTAGTTTTTTGTATTTTTTAGTAGAGACGGGGTTTCACCATGTTAGCCAGGATGGTCTCGATCTGCTGACCTCGTGATCCGCCCGTCTCGGCCTCCCAAAGTGCAGGGATTACAGGCTTGAGCCACCGCGCCCGGCCTTTTTGAATATTTTAAGACTTGCATTGTGACTCAACATATGATCTATCCTTGAAAATGATCCATGTGCTAAGGAAAATAATGTGTATTCTTCAGCTATTGGATAAAATGTAACTGAAATATCTATTAGGCTCATTTGGTCTATAGTATAGATTAAGTTTGAACTTTCTTTGTTGATTTTGTATCTGGAAGATCTGTCCAGTACTCTAAGTGGGATGTTGACGTCTCCAGCTATTGTTGTATTAGGGTATATCTCTCTCATTAGCTCTAATAATATTTGATTTATATATCTAGGTGCTCCAGTGTTGGATACATATATAATCAAAATTGCTATATCCTTTTACTTAATTTACCCCTCTGTCATTATATAGTGACTGTCTTTGTCTCTTCATATAGTTTTTGTCTCAGAATCTATTTTGTCTGATATTAGTTTAGCTACTCCTGCGTTTTTTGGTTTCCATTGGCATGAAGTATATTTTTTCATCCCTTTATTTTCAGGCTATGTGTGTTTATAGAGGTGAAGTGTGTTTATTGTAGGCAACAAATCAATTGGTTTTCCTTTTTTTAAAAAAATCTATTAATCCTGTCTATGCCTTTAGATTGGAGGGTTTAATTCATTTACATTCAATGTTACTATTGATAAGAACTTACTCATGCCATTTTCTTATTATTTTTTTTTTTTTTCTGGCTGTTTTGTGGTCTTCTCCTCTTTCTTTCTTTCCTTCTTGTCTTCCATTTAGATAATTTAAGTGTTTTAAATGTGATTTTCTCTGGTGATATGATTTAATTTATTACTTTTTATTTATGTGTATCCTTTGTATGTGTTTTGATTTGAGGTTGCCATGAGGCTTGCAAATACATCTTATAACCCTTATTTTAAGCTGATAAAACTTAACACTGTTTGCATAAACAAACAAGCAAAAAGAAAACTAATACAAACTGTGTCTTAACATTGTTCCTCTGCTTTTTAATTTTTTGTTGTTTCCCTTTGTATATTATTTTATATACAGTCTATCTCTTGAAAAGTTGTCATAGTTATTATTTTGATTGGCTCATCATTTATTCTTTCTTCTTAGGATAAGAGTAGTTTATATACCACAGTTACAGTGCTACATGTAGTTTCTTGATTCTCTGTGGTTTTATGTCTAATTACTATTAGCAGTGAGCTTTGTAACTTTAAGTGATTTATTATTGCTCATTAGTGTTCTTTTCTTTCTGATTGAAGTACTCACTTCAGCATTTCTTGTTGGACAGTTCTGGTATTCATGAAATTACCCACCTTTTCTTTGCCTGGGTAGGTTTTATGTCTATATACACATACACACACACACACACACACACATACACACACACATATGTATATATAAAATATTCTAGGGTAAAAGAGTTTTTTTTTTTTTTTTTTTTTTTTTCCTTTTCTTCAGCAATTTAGATAAGTCAGGTCACACTCTCTTCTGGACTGTAAAGTTTCCACTGAAAAGTCTGCAGCCAGGCATTTTGGAGCTCCACTTTATGTTAATTGTTTCTTTCCTCTTGTTGCTTTTAGGTCCTTTCTTTATCCTTAATGTTTGGGAGTTTGTTACTAAATTCCTTGAGGTTGTCTTCTGTCTCTTTCTCCAGGTTTGGTTTCTTATATCATATGTAATTCATTTGGTGAGGTTCTGTTTTTCGGGATGGTCTTGATACTTATAGATGTTCTTCAGTGTCTGGGCATTGAAGAGTTAGCTATTTATTATAGTCTTTGCAGTATGTGCTTGTTTATACCATCCTTTGGAAAGGCTTCTCAGATATTTGAAAGGAATTAGTTGTTGTGATCGAATCTGTATGTGCCTTAGAGGGCAATCTAAGCCTGGTAGCACTGTGTTTCCTGCAGATTCTTAGAGTTACTGCCTTGATGGTCTTGGACTGTATCTGGGAGTGTTGTTTAAGTTATCAGGCAAATACTATTATTGTCTTATTTTTACTTTCTGTCAAACAAACAAAGTCTCTCTCTTCTGAGCCACCTAAAGCTGAAGGTATAGTGACACAAACCCCTGTGGCCACCACCATTATGACTTCACTGGATCAGACTCTAACATAGATTCAGCATAGCACTGGGCCTCACCAAAGGCCTGCTGTAGCTACTCCCTGGCTACAGCCTATCCTTTCTCAAGGCCCTGAGCTCTACAATCAGTAGACGGCAAAGTCAGCCAGGCCTCTGTCCTTCCCTTCATAGTGGTGAGTTCCCCCTAGGCCCAGGTGGTTCCAGAGATGATGTCTGGGAGCCAAGAATTAGAGTAAAATCCTTCTACCTGATGTTCTATTGTACTGAAGCAGTACTGGCCCTCAATCCACAAGATATAATCCTGCCCTTTCTTCCTATCCCTTTTCAGGTGCAGAGGAGCCTTACACAATGACCATTACCACTACAGGCCAAGGCAGATCCACAGAGGTGCTGTCTAGGAGCCAGGGACTAGAGAAAAATCTTTAGAAGTCTACCTGGTGTTGTATTGTACTGTGGCTGAGCTGGCTCTCAATCTATTAGAGTCAGTCTTTCCCACTTATCTCTCCTCTTTCCAATGGCAGAGGACTGTCATCCAAAGGCCACTGCCACCACAGGCCAACCAGGAGTACTTCCAACCTACTACTGGTGCTCCCTTCATCTCAGAGGGCTCTTCAGTCAGCTTGTGGTGAAAGCTGGCCTGGGGCTCACCTTCAGGGCAGTGAGCTCCCCTCTAGCCCAGGGTAGGTTCAGAAGTGCTATGCAAAACCTTCATCCTGGTATTGAGAACCTCAAGAGCCCACTTGGCGCTCTATGCCCCTATGGCTGAGCTGGTACCAGAAGCCACCAAGTTCCAAACTCTCACCAAAAGCCCTTGATGTAGTACCTGGGTATTGCTTCTGGTTATTCAGGGCCCAAGGGCTCTTCAGTTAGCAAGCATTGTAGGCTATCCAGACTGGGTATTTCCTTTCAAGGCAGTGATTTCTTTTCTGGCCCAGGTTGTGCCTAGAAATGTCCAGGAACTAGGGTCTGGAAAGGGGCGCTCATTACTCTGACCCATGCCCTATCCTGCCGTAGCTGAGTTGATATCCAAGATGCAAGACAAAGTCCTCCCCGCTCTTCCCTCTCTTCTCCTCGTGTGGAAGAAAGTGGTGTACTTTGATGCATCTGGAGTTAGGGAAGGGGTGATGCTAGCACTTCCTTAGCCTCCACAACTGACATCTGTGAGTGCTGCCTTAGTCCACTGTCTCTGGGCTCAGTCAAGCACTAGGACTCCCACAGGTGTCACAGTCCTTGTAGCCTACACTGCCTTTTAAGTTTGTTTAGAACCCCAGAGCCCTTTAGCCCACAGTGGTGAGACACATGGGAACTCAAGTTCCAACCACTGGAATCTGAATTAAAAAACAAAAAATCCCAGGACAGAGATATTTTCTAAAAATCACCTCATAGTTTGCGTCTATAAGTTTGCCCTCATTTTATCATTCAGCAATTACTTCACTGGAAAAAAGGAGGTGTACAGTTAAACTGCATGTCTTTAACATTCTCATACTGTATTAATATTTAGTTTTCCACAAAACAAAGGCATACAATGCATAATAAGCCAGGAAAACCATCATGTCTTACTGATTCCAGTTAGTTCACCCTTAACAAAGAAAAGCATTATAGGTGTCAATCTAAATAACAAAGAATAAAAAAGACCTCTAAAAGACAGTTATATTTATTTGGGAATAGGGTATTATTTTGACAATACATGTGCTGTAATAAACTGTGAGCACTTTCAGGAAGGTAAAGGAAGACAAAGGTTTTTAAAAGTCAAATAGGAGGATCACATACTTGTTTTGAGATAATATGCTTGGCTACAAGGCTCAATTACAAGGGTGGCACTAGTTCAAGGATAGGAAGGCAGGTGCTGGGTCTATGTCCTCACAAATGTATTATCTCTAAGGTTACAGTGGCCTTTGTGCAAGGTTCAGCGCTTTGCAGAGTCCTTTTACAGAGCAATAGTGCTCATTACCAGGAATTTGCACAAGAAATCTCCCTTCATGGCTTTTCCTGACTCTTTTTTTCAGTCTTTTGTTGTTTTCGTATTGTTTTTCAACACGAGTGACTCAATTTTGATTCTTACTGCTTTCACATAGGAAAGATTATTATATGTTGATATGGTTTTAATTTGTGTCCCCACGCAAATTGCATGTTGAATTGTAATCCCCAATGGTGGAGGTGGGGCCTGGTGGAAGATGATTGGATCATAGGGGTAGATCCTTCATGAATGGTTTAGCACCATCCCTTTGGAGTTATTCTCATATCTTGTTTCTTAAAAGTGTGTGGCACCTCCTTCCTCTCCTCTTCCTCCTTATCTGGCCATGTAATGTATGCCTTCTTCCCCTTTACGTTCTGCCACAATTGTAATTATCTGGAGGCTTCCCTAAGCAGATGCCAGCATCATGCTTCCTGTACAACCTGCAAAAGCATGAGCCAATTAAACCTCTTATCTTTGTAAATTACCTACTCTCAGGTGTTTGCTTATAGCAATGCAAGAACAAACTAATATTGAAAATTAGTAATGAGGAGTGAGGCGTTCCTATAAAGTTTCCTGAAAATGTGAAACCATTTTGGAACTAGGTAATGGATAGACATTGGAGGAATGTGGAGGTCTCAGAAGAAGCCAGGAAGATGAGGAAAAGTTTATGACTTCCTAGAGACTAATTGAATTGTTGTGACCAAAATGCTCATAGTGATATTGAAAATGAAGGCCAGGCTCAGGAGGTCTCAGATGGAGATGAGAAACTTATTGAGAACTGGAGAAAAGGTCACTTTTGTTATGCATAAGCACAGAGCTTGGTTGAATTGTGCCCATGCCCTTGAGATCTGTGGCACTTTGAAATTTAGAGGGATGATTTAGGTTATAGGGCAGAAAAAAAGGATCTAAGCAGCAAGGAATTCAAGATGTGGCCTGGTTTATTCTAGAAGCATATGGTCATATTTGTGGGAAAAAAAGATATAAAACTGAAACTTCTATTGAAAAGGGAAGCAAATTGTAAAAGTTTGGAAAATTTACAGCCTGATCAGGCAGTAGAAAAGAAAAACCAATTTACAGGGGAAGAATTTAAGCAGGCTACAGGACTTTGCATAAGAAGAATCAAGTAATGATAGCCAAGACAATGAGAAAAAGGCCTTGAAGGCATTTTAGAGACTTTTGAGGCAGTCCCTTCCATCACAGGCCCAGAGGCTTAAGAGGGAAGAATAATTTCCTGGGCCAGGGCCTCATTGCCCTGCACAACCTTGGGGCAATGATTTTTGTGTCCCAGTGTCTCCACCTCCAGCTATGGCTAAAAGGGCTCCAGGTACAACCCAGGTTGTGACTTCAGAGAGTGCAAACCACAAGCTTTGGCAGCATCCACATGGTGTTAAAGCCTGCAGGTGCACAGAGTGTGAGAGTTGAAGCTTAGGAGCCTCTGCCTAGATATCAAAGGATGTATAGAAAAGCCTGAATGTCCAGGTAGAAGCCTGCTGTAGGGTGGAGCTTGCACAGAGAACCTCTACTAGGGCAGTATTGAAAAGAAATGTGGGGTTGGAGCCCCCACACAGAGTCTGCAATGGCACACTGCCTAGTGGAGCTGTGAGAAGAGGGCTACCATTCTCCAGACCCCAGAATGGTAGATCCACTAGGAGATTGCACCCTGCACCTGAAAACACTGCAGGAACTCAATGCTAGCCCTTGATAGCAGCCATGGAGACTGTACCCTGCAGAGCCACAGGGGTGGAGCCACCCAAGGCCTGGTAGCCTACCCACCATTGCAGTAGTGAGCCATGGTGTCAAAGGAGATTGAAATGAGAATATTTACCAAATGCTTGTACCCCCACTGTGTTTTAGAAGTAATTAACATGTTTTTTATTTTACTCGTTCATAGGTAGAATAAACTTGCCTTGATTTAGTTGTGAATTTGGACTTTGAACTTTTGAGTTAATACAGGACAGAATTAAAACTTTGGGGGAACTGTTGGGAAGGCAAGATTGTATTTTGAAATATGAGAAGGATGTGAGATTTGGGAAGAGCCAGGGGAAGAATCATATGGTTTGGATCTGTGTCCCCGCTACAATATCATGTTGAATTATAATCCCCAGTGTTGGAGGTCAGGCCTGTAGGGATGTTATTGAATCATGGGGTTGGATCCTTCATGAATTGTTTAGCATCACCCCTTTGGTCCTGTTTTCATGATAGAGTTCTCATGAGATCTGATTGTTTAAAAGTGTGTAGCACCTTTCCCTTATCCTCTTCTCCTGCTCCAGCCATTTCTGTCATGCCTGCTTCCTGTTCACTTTCTGCCATGATCGTAAGTTTCCTGAGGTCTTTCTGAACAGATGACAGCATCATCCTTCCTGCACAGCCTGTGGAATCATCAGTCAATTAAACCTTTTTTCTTTATAAATTACCCAGTTTTAGGTATTTCTTTATAGTAATGCAAAAAAGGACTAATAAATGTCCTGAGAAAAATGTGATTGCCTGTAAATAAAAATCAAGTATTATCAATACTTTTAAAGCACGAACAAGTATAAAGTTTCTGGTTGTAATGGAATTAAAGTTAGAATAATAGTATTCTAGAAATTGAAGAAATTATATTAGTCACCTGGTATAAAATCTATTGTTTGGCCAGTGAGGAAAACTCAGATTAGTAAGAATAAAACCATTGACCTTAAACTGCTTTACGTCCTCAAAATTGCAACAATTGTGTCTATTTTTGTGTTTGTCCAAACTGTGGGTTGTCTTTCAATATCATTTTTCCCTTCCTCCATAATAAGATAATTTTTACCTAGACATATGGCTGACCAGAATGAAGACAACATTTCCTGGCATCCTTTGGAGGTTCTCTGGTTCAAGTGAATGAATTTTAGTCAGTGGACATAAACAGAGGTGTTGTGTTGTTCCTTACATAAAATTCCCTTATCCTTTGCCCCTTACTTTTCATTACTTTCATCCTAATGGCTGGAACATTCATACAATGGCCAGAGGTGGAGTAGCCAGCTTGGGGAACCTTGGGAATGGAGGCCTTGCCTGGACAAGTAAGAATGCTGAATATTTTCCAGTTTTATGGAGGATGGTCCTGGACCTCAAACCCCTGAAGTTTTAATAAGACAAGATAAAAAAGAAAGCCTTCTATCTTATTGAAGCAATAAATATTTTTCACTTTTCTATTACTCTTAGTCAAACCTGATTCTAACTCCTCTTCTGCTGTGACATCAAGGCATGGCACAGTGGCTTACACATAGGAGGTGTTCAATAGATGTTTATAGCAGTCTTGGAGGCATCCGTTACACCTGCTTCATTGTCCTCCGTATCTAAGCCAGCACTGGGTCCTGCTAGTTTTACATCATGACAGATCTCAAATTTGTGCACTTGTCTCCATCTTCCTTCACCCGTATGAGCTGAAGCTCCCACTTTGTCTTGCCTATAGTTCTCTCAAGCCTTCTGAATGGGCTTGTCCACATTGAATCTTTTTCTTTGATAACTTGGATTGTTTATTTTGGCAGAAAGACCCTAATTCTTGACGTATGCCATATCTCTCTGGCCTCATTTCACACAATTTTCAACTCTTATATCTGAGCTCCCCATTCCCATCCCACCTCTATTGAATTGATTTCTAGGACTCCTTTAGACTTCGCCTCGGCACTTTCTCAAGAAAGACTTCCAGGACTGCAGAAAATCTCCCATGATGTTCTTATGGCACCACATACCTTTCTCTCCTGTTGACAACTATATATTTAGAAAACTTTTAACTCAGATGTAATTTTTCTAAAATTTTACATAGTACAATTGTGGACATAAAGTTTATGACTAGTTCAATCTTATTAGATACAGTGCTACAAAGACAAATCCTTCTCGTGAAATGTCTCATTAGGTACTAGATTCTGGACTCTGTGGTCTCTATACTTGGTCATAGAGGTAGTAAGAGTCTCTTACACCACTGATTTCTGATTTTTGTAAAATGATTTACCTTTGATTTATGTAGAATAATTTCACAGATAATTTGATCTTTGATGTTTAGAAAGTCACCACTACTTTCAGTTTACTATAACATGTTGATTCAAAGGGCTGATGTATCAATTGAGAGAATATAATCTGCTCTCTTTTTTCAAAAGAACTTACTTTGCTTTGCTTTAAACTCAGAAGTGCAAAAACTGTTCTTAATTTAGGCAAAACTTAACCTCAAATGTTGATGACTTAGGTCTTCTATTGAAAGATAACAGTAATAAAACAAATAATAGTTTTAGAGACAATTCATGAGGCTTTCATGAGCAGATTATTCTCTTCATTCAATGTCCTAGGTTTTATCAAGATATAATATACATACCATACATTTCACTCACATAAATTGTATATTTCTAAGGTTTTTATTATATTCTCATATATGTTCAAACACAATTTTATAACAATTTTATTATATTAAAAAGACACACTATACCCTTTATCTATTACCCATATATCTGCTTATTCTGTAACCAGCCCTAAAGAACCACATTTAATATCAAAATATTCCATATACCCCGTGAACTCCATGAATGTATACACATACTATACTGTATCAAAATATCACATATACCCCATAAATATATACACATACTATGTATCCACAAAAAATAAAATTGAAAATTAAATGTTTTAAAAATAAATGGCGAATGTGAAGAATGGAAGTTGTGCCACATATATACTATCATAACAATGGTGATGTACTCTAATAGCAGACATCAGACTGTGCACAGGCAAATACACACACACAGACACAATCTCACAGATGATAAAGGTAGTTGTTCACTATGAAATTATAATAATCATTTACTTTTAATAACTGATACATATTTTACATATTGATGGGGTATATGCGTTAGTTACATGAATATGATCAAGTCAGGGTGGATATCTATCACCTTCAATATTTATAATTTCATGTGTTAGAAATATCTCAAAGTTGTCTCTTCTAGTTACTTTAAAGCATACAATATATTGTTGCTTATTATAGTTTCCCTACTCTTCTATCGAGAATTATAACTTATTCTTTCTCTCTAACTGTATGTTTGTACCCATTACCAACCTCTCTTCATTTCTTCCTCCCAACCACACACTCTGCCCAGTCTCTGGTATTTATCATTCTATTCTCAATCTCCATGAAATCAACATTTTCAGCTCCCACATGTGAGGAAAAAGCATACAGTATCTGTCTCCCTGTGCCCAGTTTATTTCATTTGACATAATGGCCTCCAGTTCTGCCCATGTTGCTGCAAGTCATATAATTTCATTTTCTAATGGCTGATTACTATTCCATTGTGTGTATATACCACATTTTCTTTATCTCTTCATTCATTGAACCTCCTTTTAATTTTAAACATCAAATAATGTAGTCTAAAAATTTACAAATCAAACCTTAGTAAGAATTTAATAACAAAACTTAAAATATTCAACCTATAAAATATTTCATAATGGTAAGTAAATTAAGGACTGAGTTAATAAACACACTATATATTAAAACTTGGAGAAAGTTAACTAATACATGTTAGAAAATTAAAAAAAAAAAACTAATTCCACATAGTATTATGTTTTTCAAAAAGAATATAAAAATAAAATAAAATAAAATATAATGTGGAGAATATTTAAGATATAGGATATGGAATAAGTAAAACAGAACAAAAATAGGTGAGTTATGCTGCCTCCTGCTCCATGAGGACCTAGAGGTCAAGGCCTGATGACTGTCTCATTGAATATTGAAAACTACTATGAGTTTCACTTCACACTTTCTAAGGTGTGGAACAAAAATTTGAGAAATATTTCAAACAAGAGAATGAAAGGCTTCAGTTTTTCTTGAACAAGTATCGTCATCTGAATTGAATCACCCTAAAGTCATATATCCTACCAATATATCATAAGACTAACAAAAAGATCATATAAAATCACACATAATCCACAATCTTAGGACCACTGGAAAACACAGGATACTAGTATTTCAAATTACATTTATAGAGAAACACCAAATTTTGAGAGCGTTTCTGCTGTGACTACAAGACTGTAGGTGTGCATAGCAGGAATAAGAATGCTTGAAATACTCTATGAAAAGAGGTGAGAGAATTCAGAGAATTAATGAAGCACAGACAAAATTATCCTAAGAAGGAGAACAAAAAATGCTAAGAGTCAAATTACTAAACAGAAGTTTGGCATTTGGAATTCCACAACACCAAATATATGAAAGGGACTTGAAAGTATAATAAATGAGACTGAAAATGGCAATATTAGATAAACTTAGTTCTAGGAGAGAAAATAGAGAATGGGTTTGTGCCCTTGAGAAAAATGATAGTAAAAAGAAAGAAAAGAGGAAGAGGGCAAACAGCAGGTTCCTGAATAAATTGAAGAAGAAAAAGACTCTACAACTTGTTCCCTTCACTCCTCCCATTAAAGAACAATATTTCATTGAAGTTATACAAGACAGTGTGCTTCAAATAGACTCCCTTTTCATATGACAGAATAGGAAAACACATACACACACACACACACACACACAGAGCATACAAAATATGCCAATATGAGAACTGTTCTTGAATCTAATTAGAGGGTATATGGTTGTGAATTTTTTAGAATTTGATCTATGTTTGAATTAAAATTAATAAATATAATAGATATGTGATATTTGTTCTATGTAAAACTGATAAATTATAAAATAAAAACCTGCAAAAGGAAACAAAATAAAATTTATGCAAATTCTTTAATATACAAAATAATAGTACTTATTAATACACAAATTGATCATTTGAGATAATATCACATGCCAATTTCAGGTAATGGTTAACTCTGGAGTAAGATGTAAAAGTGATTTAGGGGATAGTAGTAAGGCTTATGTTTTATTTACTTAACCAAAAGCAGAGTGAAAGTATGAGCCTTAGCAAATACAGCAAAACATGAATCTTTATAAATTTGGCCTGTGGGTCATTATTTTTTGTTATGGTCTGTATTTTCCATGTTTAAGTACTTCATAATTAATTATGTTTTACCTTAAACTTCTGAAGAGAAAAACAAGGAATATACTATCTTATTTGATTTTCTCCGTAACTAATGGATTAGAATTAGACTAATAAAATAATTATCCAGAAGTAAAAGAAAAAAATAAAGATGGTAGAGGGACAAGGGTTGTGAAACTAGGTAAAATAACCTTGCAATTATTCCACCCTGCTGATAATTTTGTGAATTTTAAATCTGGAAGAAAATTTATTCCCTAAGGTTTGTACACTGCATCATTACCAAAAAGGTCATGCTATTCCCTGGATGCTTTCAAAATTTTACTATGCTGATAGTGCCAAATTGTTCTATAATAAAAGAACCATGAGTATAATCTTACAATTTTTAGTATAAATAGTCAATATAATTATATTCGGCAGTATGCTGGAGCTGGATTGAACTAGTTAAAGAAAGTTGATTGTATACATTTCAGAGGATCAGATGCTTACCAGCACATCACTGGTTATATGGGAATTGCAGTGGTGCACTGGTGAATGACAACTGGCTCTTTTAAAGATAAAAGTTCTTATTTACAGGGATTGCCAACTCCCATGGAGCACATACTCCCACCAGGTCAATTTCAACATGGAGCTGGGAAAGAAGCACACAATCCACACTTGTAAGGGAGTATGAGTTGGCTACAGCACACTATTAAAACATATCAATCCAAAACCTACCTCTCTGACTCTGTAATGGGTTTTGGTGATACATGATTGATATGGTTTGGATCTGTATTCCCACCAAATATCACGTCAGTGTTGGAGGTGAGACCTGGTGGGAAGTGGTTGAATCATGGGGGCGGATTTCTCATGAATTGTTTAGCACCATCTTCTTGGTGCTGCTCTCATGATGATCAGTGAATTATCACATGAGATCTAGTGGTTTAAAAGTGTGTAGCACCTCCCCCCTCACCCTCTCTTGCTCCTGCTCCTGTCACGTGAGATGTCTCACTCTTGCTTTGTCTTTGTCTTCCATCCTGATTGGAAGCTTCCTGAGGCCTCCCCAGAAGGAGAAGCCACTATGCTTCCTGCACAGCCTGCAGAACTGTGTACCAGTTACACATCTTTTCCTTATAAATCACCCAGTCTCAAGTATTTCTTTATAGCAGTGTGAAAACAGGCTAATAAAATGATGGAAATAATGGAAAAGGGAAATCTAACTTTTCCAACTGCTGTGGCAGGGAAGGAAAAAAATAAAGTCAAAATTGTTTTAATCATTTTATTAATACTATACTGTATCTTGAGTTACTTACATGGATTAAGAATGCTGGCCTACATTTCATAAAACAACTATGGTATTTATCATATAGGTACTTAGATTGTCATTTCAGTTTTGTAAGATAATCTTATTTCAATTCTTCCAGGATTGAGGATAGTGAATTTTACTGAAAAATATAACACATTGAGAATGGTTAGTTCTGTAGCTGAGTATTTTAAAGTCTAAAAGGTTTTGAATTTCAGTTAAGGTAGTGCAAAAGCTAGAGTGGTAAGTGATTTCCTATACAAAATAAGCTATTCTTCCAGTTTTTGTAATAATTCCATATGAAAAAAAATGTTAAAGCACCCTTCAAAACTCACGTGATTGGCTGATTAACAGAACATAGATGCTGAAAGTAAGCTACATTGTGAAACAGGTCATTTCAAAGTGATTTTTTCCAAGAATTGTCTTCGGGAAGAAAAAAACGATATAGCTTCATAAGTCAGAAATTATGCAATAAAACTTTAATTCGGTACAATTGTTTGATGATTTTTTTCAGGTATGAATATTCAACCACTAGTCTTACTGCTAAAAATAAGGCATTGAATGCATATTATTTGCAGAAAAATCAGCCACAATTTATTTCAAACTACGTGTATTAGAAAAGGTACATCACAAGTCAATGCAAATAAGAATATTGAACAACAACTGCCTTACTGGCACTTTTAAAATTCATCTTGGCTGGGCACAGTGGCTCACCCCTGTAATCCCAGAACTTTGGGAGGCCAAGGTGGGTGGATCTCTTGAGGTCGGGAGTTCAAGACCAGTCTGGCCAGCATGGTGAAGCCCCGTCTCTACTAAGAATACAAAAATTAAAATCCCAGCTACTTGGGAGGCTGAGACAGGAGAATCACTTGAACCCGGGAGGTGGAGGTTGCAGTGAGCCAAGATCACACCACTGAACTCCAGCCTGGGTGACAGAGCGAGACTCCATCTCAAAAAAAAAAAAAAAGATAAATAAATGCGTCTGTAAAACTTATTTTCTATATAGAACAAACAAGGATTTGTTAAAACTGATAAAGATTTTCAAATATTCTCTAGCTCTGACGTATATCATGGTCCTGTCAAGCATAGAGATCATATTGCAGAGATAATAATAAGATGGCCACATTTATTTGTTCTTATTTTAATAACAAGTCTATATTAAAATATATGTATAATTCATTAAAATCCCTGAGAAATAGTATGTTCTGGTTATTATAGTGTTGTGGTTATTCATAGCAAGCTTCAGTACTCATAAATAAAACCTTTGAAGTATGTAACATTAATCTCATATAAGATTCTTTTCATACTTTATCATAAACTGAGATATCTGGGAGGCAGAATTTAGCATGTGGCATGTTTATTAGTTAGTGCTCTTATAATCAATACCTGTAGAAAGGAGAGGGAGAAAGGACTATTGGACAGAGGGAGAAACTAAGCTGTGATATAAGCCCAAGTAAGGTTTTAGCAGACTGCTGTTGAGAACTCTAGAGCTGGGATAGCCCTTCCGCATTATCTCAAATAGAGTCGGATGTTGGGGCTGAACTTTTATACTTTCACATTGATGAATAATTTCATGTGGACTGCCACAAGTAAGGGAACATGGGTGAGGCAGTTTCCTTCAGCTGCCTCAATACCAGAAAAAGTAAGTTCATGATTGCTAAAGGTGAATCTGGGTAAATCATGACAGTTCTTTCATGGAATAAGAATAAGAAAAAGTGGTCACTGTACCAATGAATTAAAGATAAAATTTTTCTATTTTTCTTGACAGATTCAGAGAGCTATACACTGCCAATATCCATTCATGTCCTGTTTTCTTCCTACGTATGTGCCATTTATTTATATTATATACTTTCAGGAAGAAAGTAATGATTCTTTGCTCTGAGCTAGGTAATCAGTAAAAATGATATGATGGCAAGGCATTACTTATATGATAAAATTATAATTCAGATATTATCACATGTTTCTACTTAGTTTTTTTCCCGTGTAGGATATTAACACAACATATTGCATGTGCTTTTCATGTTATTTGTTGTGTACATGTAAATATTTACTTTTCTAACTAATTCTACAAGATAAATAATAATCTCCCTAAACATAAAGAAAACACACATACTTAATATGTGAAAGTGTTTACTCTTGATACACTGTTTTTGTTTTCATTGCTTCCCTTTTCTAGAAAATGCAATTTTTTCAGCTTTTCACGAGAAGGCTAAACAAAGAGGACTGCATAGTACTATCAGTAGACAATATAGTAATATTTGAAATCTAGATTTACAAAATTAATTTTGTTTCCATGTATAAACCAATGACAAGGCAAGAGAATATTGTAGCCAATGTGTGTATCCTGCTGTGCCGAGATTGGTTGTCACTGCAGAACGAAGCTCAGTGGAATAAGTTAGTGTGGAATAAAAACCTTGGAAACGCTTTTGCAACATATGTTGTATGGGATACCCACATCAGTGAAGTAGTCCAAATTCAATTAAGCACATGCTTTCAGATCTTTCTATTTTGCAATTTTGGAAAAGTGATATTATATGTTTTATTTTGTTTTCTTATGTTTCTTTCTTATTTTGCATGCTGCTCTCTTCTTTAATTTCTACTTGAATTGCAGGGTGAAGGATAAAGGGGAAAGTTCAAAATTAAACTGACGTTTACTAGCTTTTTTTTTTTTTTTGAGACGGAGTCTCGCTCTGTCGCCCAGGCTGGATTGCAGTGGTGCAATCTCGGCTCACGGCTGCAAGCTCCGCCTCCCGGGTTCACGCCATTCTCCTGCCTCAGCCTCCCAAGTGGCTGGGACTGTAGGCGCCCGCCACCACGCCCAGCTAGATTTTTTTGTTTTTTGTTTTTGTTTTTGTTTTTGATTTTTTTGTATTTTTAGTAGAGATGGGCTTTCACCGTGTTAGCCAGGATGGTCTTGATCTCCTGACTTTGTGATCCACCTGACTCGGCCTCCCAAAGTGCTGTGATTACAGGTGTGAGCCACGGCGCCCGGCCAACATTGATTAGCTTTTATCCAACAAGTTTCAAAATACCGTATCATATTAACTTCCTTCCCAATTTCAGAGAGGACTTCTATTATCATCTTGTGTTAAATAGTTTCCAATCTAAATCCACCAAAACTCCCAGTTCCCCATTATTTTCTATTTTTAAAGTGGCTTTTATTTTTCTTCATGGATAAGCTAACAGTGCATGATTTCGTTATTTTCTCTCTCTTTTTTTTTCTTTTGTCTATGACTTCCAGAAGAATTGAAAACTTAAAAACAAGGAATTTGTTCTTTTTTTCTTGAGTTTCTGGCCACTTCTCTGGCCTAGAGCATAGCAGGCAACCAGATAGACAGATAAGATAGATAGATCGATCGATCGATCGATCGATAGATAGATAGATAGATAGATAGATAGATAGATAGATAGATAATAGATAGATGCTAAATAGATGGGTAGGTAGCTAGATGTAGGTCACAAATTACATCAGGCTAGAAAAAAATTAAAGTTTATTGCCATACAAAACGTATAGATCTCAATCCAGGAAACTTTAAACCAAGTAGTAAGAAGCTTGTCTTAGAGCAGTTACAGCACAATTTATATACTGTAAAGGAGGAACTATTTTCACCTTTATTGTGATTCACTGATTTCTTTATTTTTATTTTTTATTTTTATTTTTTTCATAAGTTATTGGGGTACAGGTGGTATTTGGTTGCATGAGTAAGTTCTTTAGCGGTGATTTGTGAGATTATGGCACACCCATCACCTGAGCAGTATACACTGCACCCTATTTGTTGTCTTTTCTCCCTCACTCCCCTTACACTCTTTCCCCCAAGTCCCCAAAGTTCATTGTGTCATTCTTATGCCTTTGCATCCTCATAGCTTAGATCCCACATATCAGTGAGAACATACAGTGTTTTGTTTTCCATTCCTGAGTTACCTCACTTAGAATAATAGTCTCCCATCTCATCCAGGTCACTGCAAATACTGTTAATTCATTCCTTTTTAATGGCTGCCTAATATATATATATATATATAGGAATATTAGTTTCTTTATCCACTCGTTGATTGATGGGCATTTAGGTTGGTTCCAAGATTTTGCAATTGTGAATTGTGCTGCTATAAACATGCATGGGCAAGTATCTTTTTTGAATAATGACTTCTTTTTATCTGGGTAGATACCCAGTAGTGGGATTGCTGGATCAAATGGTAGTTATACTTTTAGGACTTTACGGAATCTCCACGCTGTGTTCCATAGTGGCTGTACTAGTTTGCATTCCAAACAGCAGTGTAGAAATGTTTCCTGTTCACCACATTCATGCCAATATCTACAGTTTTTTTTTTTTAATTTCTTTTTATTATGACCATTCTTGTAGGAATAAGGTGGTAACATATTGTGGTTTTGATTTGCATTTCCCTGATCATTAGTGATGTTGAACATTTCTATATATGTTTGTTGGCTCCTTGTATATCTTCTTTTGAGAATTGTCTATTCATCTCTTTGGCCCACTTTTTGATGGGACTGTTTGTTTTTTTCTTACTGATTCGTTTGAGTTCATTGTAGATTCTGGATATTAGTCGTTTGTCAGATGTATGGATTGTGAAGATTTTCTCTCACTCTATGGATTATCTGTTTACTTTGCTGACTGTTCCTTTTGCTCTGCAAAAGCTCTTTAGTTTAATTATGTCCCAGCTATTTATCTTTGTTTTTATTGCATTTGCTTTTGGGTTCTTGTACATGAAATCCTTGTTGAAGGCAATGTCTAGAAGGGCTTTTCCAATGTTACCTTCTAGAATTTTCATAGTTTCAGGTCTTAGATTTAAGTCCTTAATCCATCTTGAGTAGATTTTTGTATAAGGTGAGAGATGAAGATCCAGTTTCATTCTCCTACGTGAAGCTAGCCAATTATCCCAGCACCATTTGTTGAAATGGGTGTCTTTTCCCCACTTTATGCTTTTGTTTGCCTTGTCAAAGATCAGTTGGCTGTAAGTATTTGGGTTTATTTCTGGGTTCTCTATTCCATTCCATTGGTCTATGTGTCTACTTTTATATCAGTACCACACTGTTTTGGTGCCTATTGCCTTATACTATAGTTTGAAATCAGGTACTGTGATGCCTTCAGATTTGTTATTTTGCTTAGTCTTGCTTTGGCTATATGGGCTCTTTTTAGGTTTCATATGAATTTTGAAATTGTATTTTCTAATTCTGTAAGGACTGGTGGTAATATTTCAGTGGGAATTGCATTGAATTTCTAAATTTCTTTTGGCGGTATGGTCATTTTCACAATATTGATTCTACCCATCCATGAGCATGGGATGTGTTTCCATTTGTCCACGTCATCTATGATTTCTTTTAGCAGTGCTTTCTAGTTTTCACTGTGATACATTAAATATGTTTTAGAGCAAACAGAGCTATTTATTTAAGCTGATTTGTCCATAGCTGATTGGTTTAATTTCTTTTTTTTTTTTTTTTTTTTTTTGAGACGGAGTCTCGCTCTGTCACCCAGGCTGGACTGCAGTGGCCGGATCTCAGCTCACTGCAAGCTCCGCCTCCCGGGTTCACGCCATTCTCTGGCCTCAGCCTCCCGAGTAGCTGGGACTACAGGCGCCCGCCACCTCGCCCGGCTAGTTTTTTGTATTTCTTAATAGAGACGGGTTTTCACCGTGTTAGCCAGGATGGTCTCGATCTCCTGACCTCGTGATCCGCCCGTCTCGGCCTCCCAAAGAGGATTACAGGCTTGAGCCACCGCGCCCGGCCGTTTAATTTCACTAACAAATAAACAAAGCTTGGCTTTTGTGTTTGTGATTAGAGAAAGCATTTCCAGGAGATCAGGGTAACTTCAGTTTTGCTTACATGGTGGTGGGTGTTTGGCCTTGGTATGTTTTTCAACTGTGAGATATATATATTATATAATATATATATATAATATATATATATATAATATATATATATTAATTATCTATCTATCTATATAATATATATCTATATATTTATATATCTCTTGAAGTTTAGGTCCACGTTTCCTAGGTACTCCCCTCCAGATTTTCAGATGTAACAAATTATGACTTTACGTGGCTCTGTTGTGGTCTACTCACAGTCTCGCTGTGTTGAATGTATTTTAGCTGCTGTGATGGTTAATATTAACTGTCAACTTGACTGGATTAAGGATTACCTAGAGAACTGGTAAAGAATTAGTTCTGAGTGAGTCTGAGAGGGTTTTTCCAAAGGAGACTGTCCTGTGAGTCAGTGATTAAGTGGGGAAGACTCACCCTCAATATGGCGGTCATCATGTAATCAGCTGGGGAAACATATAGAACAAAAAGATAATTTCTTTTGTCTCCTAGAGTTGGAATATACTTTTTTCACCTGTCCTTAGACATCAGAAATTCAGGCTCTCCAGGTTTTTGAATTTCAGGACTTGCGCCATTTCCACCCTCCTACCCTGAGCATTCTTAGGCCTTTGCCTCTAAAATGAGAGTTATACCATTGACTTATTGGTTCCAAAACCTTTCGGTGTGGACTGGGCCACATTACTGGAATCTCAGGTCTCCAGTTTGCAGGCTGCCTATCATAAGACTTATCAGCCTTCATAATCACATGAGATGAGTCCCTTAATAAGTACCTCTTGTCTATCTATCTATCTATCCAGCTATCTATCTATCTATCTATCTATCTATCTATCTATCTATCTATCTTCTATCTCCTATTAGTCCCTCTGGATAACTCTAATGTAGCTGCTAACTCCCTGGATTCAATGCCTGATAGTTAAATTTATATGTTTATCTTAGAGCATTTGTCTCTATTTTTCCTTTTTATTAGGAAAATTTCAAACTTAAATAAAAGTGAAGAATAACCCAAAAAAATCCCCATGTTCATCATCCAGGAAAAATAATTACTTATTAGTGATCAATCTTATTTCATATATATATATCTATACACTTCCACCCATACCTAATTTATTTTGAAACGAACTTTAGAATATCTTCTAATATAGTGTTTCACAATATAATAGCATTCATAGTTAAAGAAAAAACAAATTTTGAGAGTCAAACATCCTCAATTTATGAGGTACAAACAGTTCCTCCCTTGCTTCAATCTTTCCGTTATTGATGCTGTGAGGAATCCTGAGAAACATCATGTACAAAAATATAATTCATCTTTATTATTTTCTTTTAAAAATGTTTTGTGTTTAATTTATGTGGGTACATAGTACGTGTATGTATTTATGTAATACATGACATGTTTTTGTACAGGCATCCAATTTGTAATAATTGGATTATTACAATTATTATGGACAATTATATAATTGTATAATTGTATAATAATTGTATAATTGTCCATCATGGACAAATTGGGCATCCATGCATTCAAGCATTTATTCTTTGTGTCACAAACAATGCAATTCTACTATTTTAGTTAATTTAAAATGTACAATTAAATTATTATTGAATAAAGTTGTGGTATAAAACACTAGACATTATTCATTAGTTTTAACTGCTTTTCGTACACATTAACCTTTCCCACCTCTGCACCACCACCCCACTACACTTCCTAGATTTTGGTAACCATCTTTCAACTCTCCATCTCCATAAGTTCAATTATTTTGATTTTTAGATTCCCAAAATAAGTGAGAACATATGATGTTTGTCTTTCCATACCTGCCTTATTTCACTTAACATAATGACTTCCAGTACCATCCATGCAGTTGCAAATGACAGGATCTTATTCCTTTTATGAATGAATAGTACTCCGTTGTGTACAATTACCACATTTTCTTTGTCCACCCATTGATGGACATTTAGGTTACTTCCAAATCTTGAGTATTGTGAACAGTGCTGTAACAAGCATGGGAGTGCAGATATCTTTTCGGTATACTGATTTCTTTTCTTTTGGGCATATATACACAGCAGTGAGATAGCTGAAACATATGGAAGGTCCATTTTTAGTTTTTTGAGGAAATTTCAAATTGTTCTTCATAGTTGTCATACTAACTTAAATTCTCATCAACAGAGTACAAGTGTTCCATTTTCTCCACATCCTCAAAAGTGCTTGTCATTGCCTGTCTTTTGGATAAAAGTCATTTGAACTGGGTAAGATAACCCATTGTAGTTTTGATTTGCATTTCTCTGATAATCAATGATGATGAGCCCTTTTGATGCACTGAAGTGCCATTTGTATGTCTTCATTTGAGGAATGTCTATTAAGATATTTTGCTTGTTGTTAAATCAGATTATTACATTTTTGCCTACAAAATAATCTGAGCTCCTATTATATTCAGGTTATTATTGCCTTGTCAGATGGGTAGTCTGCAAACATTTTCTCCCATTCTGTGAGTTGTTCCTTCACTTTTTTGATTGTACCCTTTGTTGGGCAGAAGCTTCTTAACTTGGTGTGATGCCATTTGTCAATTTTCGCTTTGGTTGCTTGTGCTTGTGGGGTATGACTCAAGAAATCTTTGCCCAAACTAATGTCCTAGAGATTTTCCCCAATGTTTTCTTTCAGCAGTTTCACAGTTTGAGATTTTAGATTTAAGTATTTGTATTAATCCATTCTCACCTGCTATAAACAACTACCAGAGACTGGGTAATTTATGAAGAAAAGAGGTTTAATTGAGTCAGAGTTCTGGAGGCTTAACAGGAAGCATGACTAGGAGGGTTCATGAAACTTACAATCATGATGAAAGGTGAAGGGGAAGCAAGCACATATTATAATGGCAGAGCAGGAAAAAGAGAGAGAGAGAGAGAGACAGAGTCACACACTTTTAAACAACCAGATCTTCTGAAAACAGCAAGGGGGAAATCCACTCCCATGATCCAATCACCTCCTATCCTACCAGGCCCCCAACCCCTCCAATTCAACATGAGATTTGGGTTGGGACACAAATCCAAACCACATTATTTTGTCCCTGGTACCTCCCAAATCTCATGTCTTTCTCACATTGCAAGATACAATTATCCCTTCTCAACAGTCCCTCAAAGGCTTAACTCATTACAGTATTAACCCAAAAGTCCAAGTCCAAAGTCTCATCGGAGACAAGACAAGTCCTTTCTGCCTATGAGCCTGTAAAATGAAAAACAAGCTAGTTATTTCCAAGATACTATGCAGGTATAAGCATCGGGTAAATGTTCCTATTCCAAATCAGAAAAAAAAAAAAAAAAAATGGCCACAATAAAGGGGCTACAGGCACCATGCAAATCTGCAACTTAGCAGGGCAGTCGTTAAATACTTTTACACTGTTGGTGGGACTGTAAACTAGTTCAACCATTGCAGAAGACAGTGTGGCAATTCCTCAAGGATCTAGAACTAGAAATACCATTTGACCCAGCCTTCCCATTACTGGGTATATACCCAAAGGATTATAAATCATGCTGCTATAAAGACACATGCACATGTATGTTTATTGTGACATTATTCACAATAGCAAAGACTTGGAACCAACCCAAATGTCCATCAATGATAGACTGGATTAAGAAAATGTGGCACGTATGCACCATGGAATACTATGCAACCATAAAAATGGATGAGTTCATGTCCTTTATAGGGACATGGGTGAAGCTGGAAACCATCATTCTGAGCAAACTATCGCAAGGACAAAAAACCAAACACCGTATGTTCTCACTCATAGGTGGGAATTGAACAATGAGAACATCTGGACACAGGAAGGGGAACATCACACACTAGGGCCTGTTGTGGGGTGGGAGGAGGGGGGCGGGATAGCATTAGGAGATATACCTAATGTAAATGACAAGTTAATGGGTGCATCACACAAACATGGCACATGTATACATATGTAACAAACCTGCATGTTGTGCACATGTACCCTAGAACTTTAATACAAAAAATAAAAATAAAAAAATCTTGAAGTTCCAAAATAATTTCCTTTGAGTCTAAGTCTCACACCCATACCATATTAATGCAAGTGATGGACTCCCAAGGCCTTGGCCAGCTCCACCTCTGTGGCTCTGCAGGGTAAAGCCCCCACAGCTTCTTTCACAGGCTGGTGTGGAATGCCTGCAGCTTTTCCAGGTGCATGATGCAAGCTGTCAATGGATCTACTATTGTGGGTTCTGGAGGATAGTGGCCATCTTCTGACAGCTCCACTAGGCAGTATCCCAGTGGGGTCACTGTGTGAGGGGTTGCAACCTCTAAATTTCTCTTTCACACTGCCCTAGTAGAAGTTGTCCATGAGGGCTCCACCCCTGCAGCAGATCTCTGCCTAGACATCCAGGCATTTCCATACATCCTCTGAAATCTAGGCAGAGGTACTCAAACCTCAACTCTTGCCTTCTGCACACCTGCAGGCCCAACACCACATGGAAGCTGCCAAGGTTTGGGGCTTTCACCCTCTGTAGCCACAGACTGAGCTGTACCTAAGCTTCTTTTAGCTACAGCTGGAGCTGGAGCATCTGGGATGCAGGGCGCCATATCCTGATGCTGCACAAAGCAGCGGGTCCCTGGGCTTGGCCTACAAAACCGTTTATTTCTCCTAGGCCTCAGGGTCTGCAATAGGAGAGGTTGCCCTGACAGTCCTTGTTATGCCCTGGTGACATTTTCCCCATTGTCTTGGCTATTAACATTCAGCTTCTCTTTAGTTATTCAAATTTCTGCAGCTGGTATCTTGAATTTCTCCCGAGAAAATGGGTTTTTCTTTTCTACCACATGCTCAGGCTTCAAATTTTTCAAATTTTTATGCTTTGCTTCCCATTTAAACATAAGTTCCTATGTCAGACCAATTTTCTGTGAATGCATATGACCGAAGACTGTTAGGAGCAGCCAGATAATGTCTTGAATGCTTCACTGCTTAGAAATTTCTTCCATCCAATACCCTAAATCATCTCTCTCAAGTTCACAGTTCCACAGATCTCCAGTGCAGTGTCAAAATACCACAAGTCTTTTTGCTAAAGCATAGCAAGAATTATCTTTACACGATTTCCCAATAAGTCCCTCATCTCCATCTGAGACCACCTCAGCCTGGATTTCACTGTCCATATCACTATCAGCATTTTGGTCAAAACCATTCAACAAGTCACTAGGAAGTTCCAAACTTTCTCACATTTACCTGTCTTCTTCCAAGTCTTCCAAACTGTTCCAACTTGTGCCCATTACCCAGTTTCAAAGTTGCTTCCACATTTTCAGGTATCTTTACAGCAGTACCCCACACCCATGTTACCAGTGTTCTGTATTAGTCCATTCTTACACTGCTATAAAGAACTACCTGAGACTGGATAATTTATAAAGAAAAGGAATGTAATAGACTTCATGCTTCCAGGCTTAACAAGAGGCACATTTTAAGTTCAAAGATACATGTGTAGGAGGTACAGGTTTGTTACATAGGTAAACGTGTGCCATGGTAGTGTGCTGCACCTATCAACCAATCACCTAGATATTAAACTCCACAGGCATTAACTATTTATATTGATGTTTTCTTTCCCCCAATGCCCCTAACAGGCCCCAGTGTGGGTTGTTCCCCTCCTTGTGTTCATGTGTTCTCATTTTTCTGCTCCCACTTATAAGTAAGAATATGAGGTGTTTGGTTTTCTGTTCCTGTGTTAGCTTTCTGAGGATAATGGCTTCCTGTTCCTTCCATGTCCCTGCAAAGGACATGATTTTATTCCTTTTTATGGTTGCATAGTATTCCATAGTGTATATGTACCAAATTTACTTTATCCAGTCTATTATTGATGGACATTTGTATTGATTCTATGTCTTTGCTATTGTGAATAGTGCTGCAATGAACATACATGTGCATGTATCTTTATAACAGAATAATTTATATTCCTTTGGGTGTATACCCAGTAATGGGATTGCTGGATGTAATTGTATTTCTAGTTCTAGGTCTTTGAGTACTTGCCACACTGCCTTCCACAATGGTTGAACTAATTTGCTTTCCCACCAACATTGTAAAAGTGTTTGTATTTCTTCACAGCCTCACCAGCATCTGCTGTTTCTTGACTTTTTAATAATTGCCATTCTGTCTGGTGTAAGATGGTATCTTTGTGGTTCTGATTTGCATTTCTCTAATGATCAGTGATGTTGAGCTTTCTTTTCATGTTTGTTGGCAGCATAAATGCCTTCTTTTGAAAAGTTTGTCCGTTCATGTCCTTTGCCCACTTTTCAATGTTTTTTTTTTTTTTTTCTTGTAAATTTGTGTAAGCCCTTGTAGACTCTGGATATTAGACCTTTACCAGATACAAAAATTGCAAAAATTTCCCTCCATTCTGTAGGTTGTCTGTTCACTCTGATGATAGTTTCTTTTAATGTACAGTAGTTCTTTAGTTTAATGAGATGACATTTGTTAATTTTTGCTATTGTTGCAGTTATTTTTGACATTTTCATCATGAAATCTTTTTCTGTGACTATGTCCTGAATGATATTGCCTAAATTTTCTTCTAAGGTTTTTATAGTTGGGTGTTTTACATTTAAGTCTTTAAACCATCTTGTGTTTATCTTTGTCTAAGGTATAAGGAAGGGGTCCAGTTTCAGTTTTCTTCATATACCTAGCCAGTTTCTCCAGCACCATTTATTAAATAGGGAATCCTTTCCCCGTTGCTTGTTTTTGTCAGGTTTGTTGAAGAGCAGATGGTTGTAGATGTGCAGTCTTATTTCTAAGATCTTTATTCTGTTCCTTTGGTATGTGTCTCTTTTTGTACCAGTGCCATCCTGTTCTGTTTACTATAGCCGCCTTGTGGTATAGTTTGAAGTCATATAGCATGATGCCTCCAGGTTTGTCCTTTTTACTTAGGATTGTCTTGTCTATACAGGTTCTGTTTGGGGTCCATATGAATTTTATGGTAATTTGTTTCTATTTCTGTGAAGAATGTCAATGGTAGTTTAATGGGAAGAGCACTGAATCTTTAAATTACTTTGGGCTGTAGGGCCATTTTCACAATGTTGATTCTTCGTATCCCTGAGCATGGAATGTTTCTCCATTTGTTTAAGTCCTCTCTAATTTCCTTAAGCAGTGGTTTGTAGTTCTCCTTGAAGAGATCTTTCACTTCTCTTCTTAGCTGTATTTCTAGGTATTTTGTTCATTTTGTAGCAATTGTAAATGGGAGTTTATTCTTGATTTTAAGTGCCACACACTTTTAAATAACCAGATATCATGAGAACTCACTCACTATCATGATAACAGCAAGGGAGAAATCCATCGCCATGATTCAATCACCTTTCACAAGGCTCCTCCTCCAATTCAACATGAAATTTGAGTGGGGACATAAATTCAAGCCATATTAGTCTTTAATTCATTTTTCATTTGATTTTCATATATGGAGAGAGATATGGTTATAGTTTCATTTTGCTGCATGTGGATATTCAGTTTTCCTGGCACAATTTATTGAAGAGACTGACATTTTTTTCTAATATATGTTCTTGGCACTTTTGTCAAAAATGAGTTCACTGTAAGTGTCTGGATTTGTTTCTGGGTTCTCTATTCTTTGTCAGTGGTCTGTTTTGTTTTGTTTTGTTTGTTTTGCCAACACCTTGCTGTTTTGTTTACTATAGCTCTGTAGTAAAATTTGAAGTCAAATAATGTGATTTATCCAGTTTTTTTTTTTTTTTCTTTTTGCTCAGGATAGCTTTGGCTATTCCATGTCTTTCATCATTCCATATAAACTTTAGAATTATTTATAGTTTTGTGAAGAATGACATTAGTATTTTTGTCTTTGTGTACAGTAGGCTGAGGAGCTAAAAAAAAAAAAAAAAAAAAAAAAAAAAAAGACGGGTTGTTCTTTGCAGCAGAGGCAGAAGAAAATCGGTGTAAATGAACCCCAACCACTCAAATTTCTGTGTTCAAGTTGACTCTTCAGCAGAACATGCCATGTTAAGGTGATAAGGATGAAGACTAAGACTTTTATGATGATGCACTTCCACTTAATGAATTGTAAATTTATTTTATCTTCCTTGTTATTTTCTTAAAAACTGTGCTCTAGTTTAATTTATTCTAAGAATACAGTATATGACACATATAACTTGCAAAATATGTAGTATTGACTGTGTATATTGTTGCTAAGGCTTCTAGTCATCAGTAGGCTATTAGTTATTAAGCTTTTGGCAAGTTAAATCTTATAGAGAATTTTTTTACTTGATGGGGCATTGGCAATCCTAATCGGTGTTTTTTTTCCAGGGTCAGCTGTATTTTACAAAATATTATTATGCACTGGAACAAAAATTTAGTATAATTCGAGGTTCAATTGTGATAGAATTAATTTTCAAGGGACTCAGAAGGAAAATCTAGCATTTTGTATTGTGAAAAAATGAATGTCAGTTCCATTTTGCAGAAGTTTCTCTCTCTTTATATTAAGAAATCTATTAAGTAGTATAAATATATTACCTAAAAAAGAAGTCACATCATTAGGGTATCCTCACTTCATGTGAATTGGCTATTATGGCACGAATGGTAGAAACTGCTGAATCTTAGTGATAAGGAGACCAATAAATGCTATCTTGAAGTACATGTTTACACCAGGTGCCAAAATCCAGAGATTAACTAACTGTTGATGCCATAATTTACCTAATGAGAGAGAAGGAAGAGAAATTAGGAGAAGAGGAGTGGCACAGTGGCTGGTAACCTTGCAACCATTCAATCAGGAAAACATGCCTTATATGTGGTACCAGTGAGACAATACTGGCAGTTATGCTATATTTTGCACTTAGAAACATGATGAAACTTACTGACATAAACTTATAAAGCCATAGTGAAACTTTGGCTTTATAAGTGAAGACATATATGTAGCTTTGTACAATTCATAAAACAGACTCCTCTTTATTGCATGTAGGTAAACATTTTATTCACTTCCTCCCAGTAATGCCATGGCTTCTGTTATTACTATTTGAAATATATGCATTGGAGTTTTTATCTGCATGCATATTAATATTACATTTGTTTTTGTAGGTATTTCTCAATTATTATTTATTTATCCTAAATATTTCCTAGATATAGGTAGAAATTATTACACAGGCTTGAAAAATATGAGCTTTCCTACTTCCTACTCCCTCCCATGGTCATTGCCGAATTCTCTGGTAATCCTAGTCCACATCAAAAGCAAGTTTGCTTAGGAACGAGTCCTCACACACATGAAGTTATCCACCTCTAGACCTTTAAGAATCCTGGCTAACATGGTGAAACCCCGTCTCTACTAAAAATACAAAAACCTAGCCGGGCGCGGTAGCGGGCGCCTGTAGTCCCAGCTACTCGGGAGGCTGAGGCGGGAGAATGGCGTGAACCCGGGGGGCGGAGCTTGCAGTGAGCCGAGCTCAGCGCCACTGCACTCCAGCCTGGGAGGCACAGTGAGACTCCGTCTCAAAAAAAAAAAAAAAAAAAAAAAAAAAAGAATTTCAAAGCTGGAAAGCATATACGTCCTGGGACAGTGCATCCTCTGTATCATTAGTATTTTTATAGTAATTATTATTTCTTCAAATGATGTAGCCACATGATGATTATCCTGCACTTATCACAGTTGAATTCAAATAATCATATTTCTTATCATTCTTTCCTGCTACTCTATAAGCTTCATGAGGGTGGAGATCTTGTCTAGTTTTACCTAATGCACAGTAGGTACTAGGTAAATGAGTGAATTAATATATTATTATCATTATTTACCTTAATTATTTCCTATACTATGTACTAATCATTATACTAAGTCCTACTAACACAAAAGGTGGAAAATATAATTCCCAATTTAGGTGATTTCTACATATGGCAAATAAGATTGAAAGATAATACATATTTCCCATTCTGGAAGAGTGAATTGTCATGTTTTCTCTTCACATGTGTGTGACAATCAAGGTCCTTTCAGATGTCTTAAAGTTTGTCTCAAAATTTACCAAAATCAGCTTTACCAAGAACAATAAATTATTAAAGACACTAATATTGTGTCACTCTGTATTTGTAAGTGCACACAGTTCCCTTAGCTCTCTGAAGGTTTTTTGAATACTCTCCTTAACTGACTCATGAAACAAATACAGTTTTGACAGTAAGCTGAGTAATATACTGTACTTTTTGGAAGAGTTGTCATGAAATGAAGGATATAAGGTGCTCCAACTCAAACAATTGTGGAACTTCATGATTGAGCTGTGTTCTACTTCTGTCCCTGCAGAATAGTTCTCTGAGTGACATGGAAACAATCCAGTTCTTTCTTTTTCTTCCTCATAGATTTCAAGAATAACTATAGAATGCACGGGGAATGCAATATCTTGAGATGGGAAGGAAATGCCCCAAACAGTCCTGAAATAGTTTTTGTCCTTCCTATGTAATATAATATCTTCTAACTACTTTTCTGTACCCATTAACCATCCGTACCTCCCTGTCACCCATCCACTACCCTTCTCAACCACTAGTAACCATTGGTAATGTAGTATCTTGAGTTAGAGAGGAATTGCCGGGATAGGCTGGGCTTTCTTACTCATTCTGTTGGAAGAAGGATATCTTTCAAAGCTTTACCCAGGATTCCTTTTGTCCCTGAAACATATAATCTGGAGTAGAATGCCTTTTGGCATCCCTCAGCTATAATGCAAGTGAACAAAGCACAGTCAAGACTCCAACCACCCAGGGCAGATTTCACGAGCCTAGAGGAATCAGCTCACAGTGGATCCTGGTCTTTTAGCCCATGGTTCCTACCTGTAAGTAATAAGTTATCTTCATGTATCTTTTCACATATGAGTATGTTCTGTGTCACTAGGCTCACATAATTTGGTAGCCAGTGCACAGTGAATCTGCCTCACACTGTCCCAACAACTGCTAGATGAGTAAACAGGCAAGAAAATGTGATTACATCCATAAAACTGAGTAACTCATTTCACTAGCTTTATTTCCTTGAATTTATTTTCATTTGGGCTCTTCGGTCAAAATTATCACAGTACCCTTTTTTTTTGACACATGCACTTGACTGTAGAAGTCGGCACTAGAGAATGTGTTTTATTCTAAGTGAGTATTTTTGAAGACCATCAAGTATTATCAAAGAGATGCCAAGCTATTTTTTGAAAATGCTTGGATTAAGTGTTTTCCAGTTAACTTTTTTTCTTTAGCTGATATCACTTAGGAGACTGTGACTCTGTGAATGTACAAATGACTATTTTATGAAATGCTATCAACCTCAACAAGCAATAAGATATCTTAACTTCCACAAGATATTTAATTAGCCGCATGTAGTATGCTTAAAATACAATTGAGAATACTATGAGATAATAAAGACTTGTTTGGTGTTGATATAACAGAAATGATCTTGTCACTATCTCTATATTCCAAACCCTACTTAGAACCACTGCAGGTAAGTAAAACTAACTTAAACCATTTCAGAAAAAAGGGAATCTTAGTCGTTTATGTGAATGAATGTACACTGTCTGCTATAAAGCGGCATATCAATTATCAATAGTTCATGTTTCACCTACTTATTTGATATTAATAAGAAATATCTACTTTATAGTTCTCCCAAGACTTTCCTGTTTATTCAGGAGATTAAATGAAAGCAACAGAAGTGAACAAATGGGGTAGAGTGGTGAAGAGAAGCAGTCTATTTTAACTGAAATCCATCGGACTCTGTTGTCTGATAAATACGGTTTAGAATTTGCGCAATTGTATTTTAGTTGATAGAGTCATATAATGATAATGAACCAATATAAATCTGTCAAACAGGAATAATGACCATACCCAACTCATAGTATTTCTTGGAGGATTTCATGGGGTTTTACATATAAACATATTGTCACAATGGCTAGTCCAATGTAAACATTCAACAAATTCTGGTATCATTGATCTGGCAATGGTAAACTGATCAATAAATACAGCTTTAAAAATAAAGGAATCAACAAGTAGGAACAACTATATCAGCACGAACTTAACTTAGAAATAAATGTCTGTTTAGATTGCTAAGCCTCTTTTGCTTCTGGCATTGTATTACTGTAGTGCTAGATTATATGTGTGTATATATATATATATATATATGCATATATACACACACACACACACAGAGAGATATACACACACGCACATATGTGTGTGCGTGTGTGTGTGTGTATGTATTTCCGTCTACATTTTATTTTGTAAAATTTCGACTTTTTTAGATTCGGGGGTACATATGCATGTTTGTTTCATTGGTGTATTGTGTGATTCTGAGGTTTGGGGGAAAACTGATCTCCTCACTTAGGTAGTTAGCACAGTTAAATTATATTTGTAGGCCAGGCGCGGTGGCTCACGCTTGTAATCCCAGCACTTTGGGAGGCCGAGGCGGGTGGATCACGAGGTCAGATGGAGACCATCCTGGCTAACACGGTGAAACCCCGTCTCTACTGAAAATACACACACACACACAAATTAGCCTGGCGTGGTGGTGGGCACCTGTACTCCCAGCTACTCCGGAGGCTGTGGCAGGAGAATGGCATGAACCCGGGAGGCAGAACTTGCAGTGAGCTGAGATCGCGCCACTGCACTCCAGCCTGGGCAACAGAGCGAGACTTCGTCTCAAAAAACAAAAAACAAAACAAAACAAAAAAATTATTGTATTTTTAAAAAGATGGAGGTATCAACATCATCAAATGCAGGTAAGAGACCAAGTAAGATGAGAACTGGATACTATGACATTTAAGTAATTAATCACACTAGAAATAATTTTTGGCTGGAGGAATGGAGATGAAAATTCTAGTGTAATCATTTGTTGATTGAAAAAAATGGAGAAAATGAAAGCAATGAGTATAAACTGATATTTGGAAGAAGCAAGAAGAAAGGATTGTAGCTAGACAATAAATGTGCGGTCTGTGAAGTCTTATTGGTTTGAATTTTATTTTATTATTTTTGTTTTCTCTTCTGCTTTATTTCCCCCTTTTTTATTTCCTTTTACTTTTAGTTGATAGGTAATAATTGTACATATTTATGGGATGAGTGGTATTCTGACACATGCATACAATGTATAATGGTAAAATCAAGGTAATTAGCATATCTATCACCTCAAAGATCTATTATTTCTCTGCGTTATGAACATCCAAAATCCTCTCCTTTAGATTTTTGAATATATAAGATACATTAGAGCTAACTATATTCAACTTACAGTGCTGCAGGACACCAGAATTTATTCCTCTTATCTAGCTATAATTTTGTATCTATTAATCAATCTCCTCCCATACTCCTCCATTACCTTTCCCAGTCTCTAATACTCACGATTCTATTATCTACTTCTATGAGCTCACATTGGTTTAGTTCCCACACATGAGTCAGAACATGCAATATTTTTCTTCCTGTACCTGACTTATTTCACGTGACATACGGTCAACCAGTTTCATTCATGTTGCTGCAAATGACATTATTTCACTCTTATTTTGTGGCCAAAAGGCATTCCATTGTGTGTATGTACCACATTTTCTTTATCCATTTATGTGTTGAGGGACATTTGGGTTGATTCCATATCTTAGTTATTGTGAATAGTGGTGCAATAAACGTGGGGGTATAGTTATCCCTTTGATATACTGATTTCCTTTCCTTGGAATAAGTGACCTAGTTTTTTGTTTCAATGGAAGTGGTTAAAGTATATTTTAATGCAAATTTGAATAATCCAGTTGGGAGGGAGAGTTGGATTATTCAAGGAAAGGGATGGATACTGGTTAGTGTAAGGTTCCTGCAAAGGCAGGAGAGGATGAGTTTTAAAACACAGAAAAAGGAATAGAATTTACATATAGGAGGGATAATTTCTCCTCTGTTCTAACATGAGAAAAGGAGAATGGAATAAAGACAGATGTAGGTAAATTATTTGGTAGGGAGTTCCTGTCTGAAGCTTTATACATTCTCTTTTAATTCTGGGACATAGTCAAATGCTGAGAGAAACAGAGATTGAAATTAAGGACTAAAAGTTTGAGTAGAATAATGAAAGTTTAACATAAGTACTGCAGTCTGTAAGAGAAAGCATGTTGCATAGAGGCAAATAAAAAGTCTATCAGATGGTGTGAAGTGAGATATACAATTTAAAACTTACACTCATAAACTTCACTGTGAAAATATTGTGTGTTCCGTACATTGTTTTCAGCAACACAGGGAGAGTAGTAGTGTACAGGCATAGAGAAAGGGGATACTTATATCTATTAATAGTGGATATTTTGCAAAAGAGGAGCTTCTGAAAGGTAGAAAGAGAAGTGCAAGTAGGTCATTGGCCTGAAATATTTTGAAATGGCAGGTCATAAAAGTTAAGGTTGATGGCAAGGAACATAAATAAAAGTAAGGGCATATGATTGGGAAAAATAAATTATAGAAATCAAGGGACTAGACACTTCACTAAATTTAAGGATTAGTCTTCTGTATGGACTAGTAGAAAAAGCAAACTGGAAAAAAAAAAGATTTGGGGCAAAGTGGAATGTTTCAGTGACATTAAAAGAGGAACACTTAATAATATTGGTGAGGTCCAATAACAGTGGGCGGCTGAAGGAGGATAGAGGAAGTTCTTAAAGCTGATATAGTCAATCTCAGGCCACAATGTTTAAATGAGTCTTCATGTAAACTTGGAATCAACCAAGATTGTTGAAAAGAAGGCTGTGAGCATTTTCCCAAGCTCTTCACTGTTTTAAAATATAGGTTTTCTTATTATTCAGATATGGTGAGGCCAACAAATCATGAGATGACTGCCATTGAAAAGACTTTGTTGGCCGGGCGCGGTGGCTCAAGCCTGTAATCCTAGCACTTTGGGAGGCCGAGACGGGCGGATCACAAGCTCAGGAGATCGAGACCATCCTGGCTAACACGGTGAAACCCCGTCTCTACTAAAAAGTACAAAAAACTAGCCGGGCGAGGTGGCGAGCGCCTGTAGTCCCAGCTACTCGGGAGGCTGAGCCAGGAGAATGGCATAAACCCGGGAGGCGGAGCTTGCAGTGAGCAGAGATCCGGCCACTGCACTCCAGCCTGGGTGACAGAGCGAGACTCCGTCTCAAAAAAAAAAAAAAAAAAAAGAAAAGACTTTGTTATACTAACAGATCCAAAGAGAAAAATGCATGAAGGACAACACAGAGAAGCACTGGGTTGAACCAGAAGGAAGAAGTAGCAGTAGAAATTGTGGGCAAGAGCCTTTATTTTGGTTGCCATGGGAAGGAAAATGCAAGTGAAGGTAAACAGCTCAATTGGCTAGTTTGAGTAATTTCAGCAGGCTCTGGGGTGTAGGGGCTGCCTTTAGTTATCTGGCACCTAGACCTCCTGGTTTACATTTGAAAGGTGTGTTCCCAGGTGACTTTTTTTTTTTTAAGTATATCTAGGAACTAGCTAACCCCAGGAGGCAGCAATCCCTCCAATGTTAGTAAATCTCTAGATGTTAAAGATTGAAAATACAGAAAATAAAAATACATGTTTAACATAGAAGGGTAAATAATTATCGGCAGGGCGTGGTGGCTCACGCCTGTAATCCCAACACTGTGGGAGGCCGAGGCGGGCCAATCACCTGAGGTCAGGAGTTCAAGACCAGCCTGACCAACATGGAGAAACCCTGTCTCTACTAAAAATACAAAATTAGCCTGGCGTGGTGGCACATGCCTGTAGCCCCAGCTACTCGGGAGGCTGAGGCTGGAGAATAGCTTGAAGCTGGGAGGCAGAGGTTGCAGTGAGCCTACATTGTGCCATTGCACTCCAGCCTGGGCAAGAAGAGTGAAACTGTGTCTCAAATAATCATAATCATAATCATAATCATAATATCAGTAACTGTGAAAGGGAAAGCCTAGTGAAATAGCCATGAACTTTGCAGCATCAAGTTTGTTTTCTAAGAGGTTGGGGAATTAGTAGTATGGAAAGCAGTACTAGGAAGGGACTAGGAGATGAAACCCACTGCTAGACTTGGAGATGTGTACTATGGGGGAGAATAAGCAGAGTAACATCAATTTGAGAGAATTATAGAAGTCAATAATGTCTTCAGAGGAAACTGTTTGCAGTTAAAAAATAAAAGGTAGGGAAATGCTCAGAGAAGTATTGGAGGCTACAAGGGAAGTTGCCCATTACACAGAGAAAAAATTTACCCATGCCTATGTCCTGAATGGTACTACCTAGGTTTTCCTCTAGGATTTTTATGGTATTAGGTCTAACATTTAAGTCTCTAATCCATCTTGAATTAATTTTTGTATAAGGAGTAAGGAAAGGATCCAGTTTCAGCCTTCTACTTATGGCTAGCCAATTTTCCCAGCACCATTTATTAAATAGGGAATCCTTTCCCCATTTCTTGTTTCTCTCAGGTTTGTCAAAGATCAGATGGCTGTAGATGTGTGGTATTATTTCTGAGGACTCTGTTCTGTTCCATTGGTCTATATCTCTGTTTTGGTACCAGTACCATGCTGTTCTGGTTACTGTAGCCTTGTAGTATAGTTTGAAGTCAGGTAGCGTGATGCCTCCAGCTTTGTTCTTTTGGCTTAGGATTATCTTGGCAATGCGGGCTCTTTTTTGGTTCCATATGAACTTTAAAGCAGTTTTTTCCAATTCTGTGAAGAAATTCATTGGTAGCTTGATGGGGATGGCATTGAATCTATAAATAATCTTGGGCAGTATGGCCATTTTCACGATATTGATTCTTCCTATCCATGAGCATGGTATGTTCTTCCATTTGTTTGTGTCCTCTTTTATTTCACTGAGCAGTGGTTTGTAGTTCTCCTTGAAGAGGTCCTTGACATCCCTTGTAAGTTGGATTCCTAGGTATTTTATTCTCTTTGAAGCAATTGTGAATGGAAGTTCATTCCTGATTTGGCTCTCTGTTTGTCTGTTACTGGTGTATAAGAATGCTTGTGATTTTTGCACATTAATTTTGTATCCTGAGACTTTGCTGAAGTTGCTTATCAGCTTAAGGAGATTTTGGGCTGAGACATAGGCATGGGCAAAGACTTCATGTCTAAAACACCAAGAGCAACGGCAGCAAAAGCCAAAATTGACAAATGGGATCTCATTAAACTAAAGAGCTTCTGCACAGCAAAAGAAACTACCATCAGAGTGAACAGGCAACCTACAGAATGGGAGAACATTTTTGCAATCTAGTCATCTGACAAAGGGCTAATATCCAGAACCTACAAAGAACTCAAACAAATTTACAAGAAAAAAACAAACAACCCCATCAAGAAGTGGGCAAAGGATATGAACAGACATTTCTCAAAAGAAGACATTCATGCAGCCAACAGACACATGAAAAAATGCTCATCATCACTGGCCATCAGAGAAATGCAAATCAAAACCACAATGAGATACCATCTCACACCAGTTAGAATGGCGATCATTAAAAAGTCAGGAAACAACAGGTGCTGGAGAGGATGTGGAGAAATAGGAACACTTTTACACTGTTGGTGGGACTGTAAACTAGTTCAACCATTATGGAAAACAGTATGGCGATTCCTCAAGGATCTAGAACTAGATGTACCATATGACCCAGCCATCGCATTACTGGGTATATACCCAAAGGATTATAAATCATGCTGCTATGAAGACACATGCACACGTATGTTTATTGCGGCACTATTCACAATAGCAAAGACTTGGAGTCAACCCAAATGTCCATCAGTCACAGACTGGATTAAGAAAATGTGGCACATATACACCATGGAATACTATGCAGCCATAAAAAAGGATGAGTTTGTGTCCTTTGTAGGGACATGGATGCAGCTGGAAACCATCATTCTTAGCAAACTATCACAAGAACAGAAAACCAAACCCCGCATGTTCTCACTCATAGGTGGGAACTGAACAATGAGATCACTTGGACTCGGGAAGGGGAACATCACACACCGGGGCCTATCATGGGCGGGGGGGAGGGGGGAGGGATTGCATTGGGAGTTATACCTGATGTAAATGACGAGTTGATGGGTGCTGACGAGTTGATGGGTGCAGCACAGCAACATGGCACAAGTATACATATGTAACAAACCTGCACGTTATGCACATGTACCCTAGAACTTAAAGTATAATAATAATAATAAATAAATTAAAAAAAATTTAGAGGACACACTAAGAGTTTATAAATATAGTTTTTGTAAAGAGCAAGGAAGTACAAAGATTTAGAGGGACAATGGCACAATAAAGAGTGAATGGCTTGTAGAGATACTTTACTATTTGGACATTGGCAGATGGAAGTAGCTAGGAGAGATATCTGTCATTTTCATTTTATTGTGCTTACTGGTTAAAACGGTGATTAAGTAACAAAAGTCATTGGATAAGGAAGAAAAGGAACTCAAAATCAGGGTCAAACACGTGGACAATAAGGTTATACAGCATGATGTCAAAACTTCCAAGACTGAAATATTTACTCAAGCCTTCAGTAGGTGAGAGTGGGACAATAATTGTGTGGTATATAGTATTTCAAGACTTACAGAAAATATGAAAACATTTGACACATTTTTAGAATGTTCAATTTTGTAATGAGGTATGTTTTCTTAGATAACTTACTGTGAACAGTTTAGGTATTTTTTTAATGTGGTACTGAATTTTCAACTGTACATATATCTGTATATAACTTCACTCATTTGTTCTTTTGCAAAGAAATCTCTAAGGCCAGAGCATAAAGCAGAAAGAACCCATTTGGTGACAGAGTTCAACTTAATCTTTAAAAAATGCTACTGATTTATTTTTGTCAGTTTCTTTGCCAGTCTCAAATTGGTTATTGCTAAGGACATTAAACAGCCCTACCAAAAAAAAAAAAAAAAAAAAAAAAAAAAAAAAAAAAAAAAAA
>NC_037689.1:125104551-125117204 GCF_003255815.1 Theropithecus gelada
AAAAAAAAAAAAAAAAAAAAAAAAAAAAAAAAAAAAAGCACAACAGTGTGAAAAATAGGAAGAAAAAAAGGGAGTGACAAAGATTTTTATAAACCACTGAATCCTTTAATACAAGAAACTCAATGTAAGAAACAAAAAGTTAACAACTCCCCAATTCCTTATTTTTAACAAGTCCCTAGATAGGTAACAATAACCTTCTATATGTCAGTCCATGACAAAGAAAATGTTCTAAAATTTCCTTTCTTTTGCAACAAAAGTAGCCCTGATGTAGTCAAAGGGAAACTATGAAAGAACTGTCCCCCTGACAATAGAGCCCTGTAGAGCACAAAAACTAAAAGCAGTGACTGGCAAAGAGAGAGAAAGAGAAAGAGATAGAGAGATTGAATACTCTGGCTCTAGTCAAAATGCCTTGTTAGGGCACAAGAAGGAAAAGTATTGCAAAAACAAAAAGTTCGGTTATGACAGAAACCATTAAGAGAAAAAAGCAATGTTTACGACCTAGTGGTAGGATTTTCAGAAGAACATTGTAAATTGTAGAGAGAGACCAAAATTACAAATTAAAGAAAGGAAGAGAAAAGAGAGATTGGATTGAGTTAATAAAAACTGCCAAGGCTTAAGTTTAAAAGGTAGAGCTTTCACCATCTTACGCAAAGTGGCATATTTTGTTCCTATTTCAGAAAATAGGAACAAAAACTTCAGAAAAATTTTCATTATTAACCAATAGGTGAATCTGGTTTCATGCGTTTGGGCTACTATGAAGGAAGTGTAAGAAATTATGATTTAGAGAGGGCAGGTAGTAAGTGTCCTGAAAGGAAAGCACTAGTAGTAGTGATGTCAGATAAAATAGAAGAAACTCATTAAAATTTAAATTTTATATAAACAATGAATACTATTATACATGATATGCTAATAGTAAAATAATACTTATTGTTTATGCAGAATTCAAATTTACCTTGATGTCCTCTATTTTTATTTGCCATATCTGACAATCCTAGCCATGGAATAAGGTAAATGAGGAAACTTAACTAATTAGAAATATGGAGAGGCAGAGTTGATTTGCAGAGTGGGATGACCCCAACTGAAGAGAAGTGTTAAGTGCTGACTCATTTTTTTCACACATGAAAATTAGTTACAATGGATAGAGATTCATATTTAATCATAAAATTTTACATTTTTTTCATGCAATTACATGATACATTTACTCTGGTGATACAGTTCATACAATCATATGGTACATTAACCATGCAGTATTCATGACCTTAATGGTTATTTTTATTAAAAATTAATTCTATAATAAAGTTTAGTTTTGAGAGCAAATATATTATGCCAGAAAAAAATGAAATCGGTAGCCTCTAATTACATGACAGAGTCTGGATGGTCTTATAGAATCTTTATCAATATCTGTTCTCCTTGCTAAATTTGACATTATTAATTACCTCCAGTATTTTACTGAAATACCTTTTATCTCCAATCACACTAGCTCTCTTCCCAGGCACTCATAATGGAGTAGCACATTCATAAGACTGTTAAATACATAACTCACCAAACAATGTTCTTCCACTTTTTTTTTTCAGCCATCACATTTTCTAATTTCTCATTCATTTAAACAAAAGTCTCCAGGATATACAGCAAGCATCAAAGTAATAGGTATAAAGATATATTTATGGGGTATATGAGATATTTTGATGTAGGCATGCAATGTATAATAATCACATCACATAAAATGGGGAATCCAGTCACTCCAGTATTTATCCTTTGTGTTATGAACAAGGCAGTTATATTTTTAGTTATTTTAAAATGTGCAATTAAACTATGATTGAATAAAGTCACCATGCTGTGCTTTCAAACATTAGGTCTTGTTCATTCTTTCTAACTATCTTTTTGTACACATTAGCTTACCCCAGTTTTTCTACAACCCAACTAATGTTCCCAGCCTCTGGTAACCATCCTTCTACTCTCTGTCTCCATGAGTTCCACCTTTTTGTTTTTTTAGATCCCACAAATAAGTGAGAACATGTGATATTTGTCTTTCTGTGCCTGGCTTATTTTACTTAGCATAGGGACTTACAGTTACATCCATGTTGTTGCAAATGATAGGATCTCAATTCTTTTCATGGCTGAATAATACTCCATTGTGAATATGTACTGCATTTTTTTATCCATTCGTCTGTTGATGGACACTTAGCTTGCTTCCAAATCTTGGCTATTGTGAAAAGTGCTGTAACAAGCATGGGAGTGCAGATATCTGTACAATATGCTGATTTCCTTTCTTTTGAATATATATACCCAAGAGTGAAATTGCTGGATCATATGGTAGCTCTACTTTTAGTTTTCTGAGGAACCTCCAAACTGTTTTCCATAGTGGTCATGCTAATTTACATTGCCATCAACAGTGTACCATTGTTCTCTTTTCTGCACATCCTCACTAGCATTTATTATTGTCTACTTTTGGACATAGCCATTTTAACTGGGGTGAGATGATATCTCATTGTAGTTTTTATATGCATTTCTGTGATGATCAACAATGTTGAGCACCTTTTCATATGCCTGAGTGTCATTTGCATGTCTTCTTTTGAGAAATGTCTATTCAGATCTTTTGCACATTTTTTGAGCCAATTATTAGATATTTTCCTGCTTTTGCTGTGTCCCATATCTTTTTGTATGTTCTGTTTCCACTATTAGTATCAAGAAAACTTTCAACATACATTTTAATTTCTTCATTGAATCACTGATCATTCGATAGCATATTGTTTAATTTTCATATAGTTGTACAATTTCCAAAACTCCTCTTGGTATTAAATTTTAGTTTCATTCCATCGTGATTAGAGCAAGTGCCCATGGCTACAGACCCAGGAATCCCTGTGCTCTTGGGGTCCTGGGAAGCCCCCTGCCTCTGCAGACTCAGAAGTGCCTGCTCCTGCTCTCTGGCCTCTCCCCTCTCCCAATGCATGCTTTGGTGAGGAGGAATGTTGTGGCCAAGCCTAAGTGCTGTCATGACCTGGCCGGGTGTGAGCACACTTGCAGCAGTGCTGAGACACCAAACCCCTGCCACCTCAACCCCCTAAAGATGTTGGATGCCAATGAGCTCAGGAGAGAGGCTGGAGAGCTGAGGGCAACTCCATGTGGGTTTGCAGGCACCCCTTGGTGAAGATAGCCTGCCCACCATGGACAGCAAGTTGATGACAGTGGGAGACAGAGAAGTTCCAAGGTGGGAGGGGCAGGTCCCCAGTGAAACTCCACTGTATTAGTGTGTTCTCGTGCTGCTGCTAAAGACATAGCCAAGACTGGGAATCTATAAAGAAAAAGAGCTTTAATTAACTCACAGTTATACGTGGCTGGGGAGGAATCATAATCATGGCAGAAGGTGGAAGGCACGTCTTACATGGTGGAAGATAAGAGAGAACTTGTGCAGGCAAACTCCCCTTTAAAAAACCCTCAGATCTCATGAGATTCATTCCCTTTCACAAGAACAGCATGAGACAGACCTGCATCCATGATTCAATTACCTCCCACAGGGTTACTCCCATGACATGTGGGAATTGTGGAAGCTGTAATTCAAGAAGAAATTTGGGTAGAGAGACAGTCAAATCATATCATTTCACCCCTGACCCCTTCCAAATCTCATGTCCTCATATTTCAAAACCAATCATGCCTTCCCAACAGTCCCTGAAAGACTTAACTCATTTTAGCACTGACTCAAAAGCCTACAATCCAAAGTCTTATCTGAGACAAAACAGGTCCCTTCTGTCTGTGAGCCTGTAAAATCAAGATCAAGTTAGTTACTCCCTAGATACAATGTGGGTACAGGCATTAAGTAAATACAGCCATTCCAAATGGGATAAATTGGCCAAAACAAAGGGGCTACAGGCCCCATGAAAGTCCAAAATCCAACAGGGCAGTCATTTTTTAAAACTTCCAAATGATCTCCTTTGACTGTATGTCTGAAATCCAGGTCATGCTGATGCAAGAGGTGGGTTCCCATGGTCTTGGGTAGGGTGGGCCTGGGCCCAGCACACAAAACCATTTTCTCCTTCTAGTCCTCCAGGCCTGTGATTGGATGGGCTGCCGCAAAACTTTCTGACATGTCCTGGAGACATTTTCCCCATTGTCTTGGCAATTAACATTTATCTCCTTATTACTTATGCAAATTTCTGCAGCAGTTTGAATTTCTCCTCAGAGAAATGGATTTTTCTTTTCTATTACATCATCAGGATGCAAATTTTCTGAACTTTTATGCTGCATTTCTTTTAAAACTGAATGCTTTTTACAGAACCCAAATCATATCTTGAATACGTTACTGCTTAGAAATTTCTTCCATCAGATATCCTAAATCATCTCTATCATGTTCAAAGTTCCCCAAATCTCTAGGGCAGGGGCAAAATGCCACCAGTCTTTTTGCTAAAACATAGCATGAGTCATCTTTACTGCAGTTCCCAACAAGTTCCTCATCTCCATCTGAGACCACCTGAGCACGGATTTCATTGTTCATATCATTATCAGAATTTTGATCAAAACCATTCAACAAGTCTCTAGGAAGTTTCAAACTTTCCCACATCTTTCTGTCCTCTGAGTCCTCCAAATGGTTACAACCTCTGCCTGTTACCCAGTACCAAAGTTGCTTCCACATTTTCAGGTATCTTTACAGTAGCACCCCACTCCCAGTACCAGTTACCAGTTTTCTGTATTAGTTCATTTGCATGCTTCTGATAAAGACGTGCCCAAGCCTGGGTAATCTATAAATAAAAGAAGATTTAATGGACTCACTGTTCCACATCACTGGGTAGGTTTCACAATCATGGTGGAAGGTGGAAGGCACATCTTACATGGTGACAGACAAGATAGAACTTGTACAGGGGCACTCCCTTTTATAAAACCATCAGATCTTCTGAGACCTATTCTGCATCATGAGAAGAGTATAGGAAGGACACAACCCCATAATTCAATTACTTCCCACTTGGTCCCTCCCACAACATGTGGGAATTGTGGGAGCTACAATTCAAGATGAGATTTCAGTAGGGACACGGCCAAACCACATCACCCACCTTCAAGCCAGGGATAGCCTGAAGCCTGGGGACCCAGTTCCAGGTGCAGTCTGCAACCCAGAGTGAGAACTTCCCTGATACTTTTCAGCCAATCAGATGGCACTTTTTCAGGCTGGCTCATGGCTGCCCATGGACCAATCAGCACACACTTCCTCCCTTCTGAGCCCATATAAACTCCAGACTCATCCAGACTCAGAGATTCACTGGGAGACCTGCCCGTGGATAGGAGTTACTCAATTAGGGTTTCCTCTGCACTCATTGGGAAGACCTTCCTGCAGATAGGAACCACCCACTCAGGATTCCTCTCTGATGAGAGCTGTTCTGTCATTCAATAGAGCTCCTCTCTGCCTTGCTTACCCTCCAGTTATCCATGTGACCTCATTCTTCCTGGATGCAGGATAAGAACTCGGGAGCCACCAAGCGGAGGAGTGAAAGGAGCTGTAAGATATTTCTGGCTGACTCACCAAGCTGCGGGTGGTGATATGCTCCTGGACTGTGGGAGTGAAGATTGGAGACTCTTCTGGGGGCCCAGACCTCAGGAATCCCCGAGCCAGAGCTTCTGTAACACAATAGCCCTTCCTTCCTCTGCCAGTGCCAGGCAGTGGCCCTACACATTGGAAAGCAGCATCATGGCTGGGCCAGACCAGAAGCCATCGAGTAGGGAGGCAGGACTGAAAGATCTGTAACACAAATGGCCCTCATACTGAGGCTGAGTGGGCAAAACAAACCCAGCAGGCGCAAGCAAAACTCACACAGAGGTATTGTCAATCACACAGGCTTCTGGCTGGCGAAGTGGCAACCAAAGGATTCTTTGACAGTTTGTGAATTTTCTGTCTGAAAGACCTATTCAGTGCTGAAAGTGGGTTGTTGAAGTTTCCATCTATTATTACATTGAGACATATCTCTCTTTATCTCTAATATTTCCTTTACATATCTGGGTGTTTCAGTGTTGGGTGCATATATATTTAAAATTGTTATATCCTCTTGCTGAATTGACCGCTTTATTATTATATAGTAACATTAATTTCCTCTTATGGTTTTTGTCTGAAATGTATTTCAGCTGATATAAGTATAGCAACTCCTCTTTTTTGGGTTTCCATTGGCATGGAATATCTGTTTCCACCCTTTTCATTTCAGTCTGTGTGTGTCTTTATAGGTGAAGTGTGTGTCTTGTGGGCAACAGATAATTGGGCCTTCTTTTTTATCCATTTGGTCATCCTATGTCTTTTCATTGGAGACTGTAGTCCATTTATATTCAGTGTTATTATGGATAACTAAGGACTTACTTATCCTATTTTGTTATTGTTTCTGATTATTTTGTGGTCTTCCCTTTTTTTCTTTTCTTGCTGTCTTCTGTTGATTGAAGGTGATTTTCCATGGTGATATGATTTAGTTTTTTACTTTTTTATTTTTTGTGTATGCTTTGTGTTTTATTTTGCGTTAAGAAGTTACCATGAGGCTTGCAAATTCCATTATATAAACCATTATTTTAATTTGATAACCTAAGACTTTTTGTGGAAACAGCGAAAAAGAAAACTATAGTAAAGACTCTATTCCTTATATTTTCCCTCTGCTTTTTAACTTTTTGTTATATCTATTTATATCTTCTTGTGTGCTCTATGTCTTAAAAAGTTGTTGCAGTTATTATTTTTAATTGGTTCCTTATTTAGTCTTTCTACTTGAGATAAGATTAATTTACTTGTCACAGTGACATTGTTATAATATTCTGTCTTTTTCTATTTACTTACTTTTACCAGTGAGTTTTGTGTCTTCAGAGAATTTATTATTACTTTTTTTTACTAATGTCCTATTCTTTCTGATTGAAGTACTCCCTTTAGCAGTTCTTGTAAGATAGGTCTGGTGTTGATGACATCACTCAGCATTTATTTTTCTGGGAAGGTCTTTATCTCTCCTTCATTCTTGATGATATTTTAACCAGATATACTTTTCTTTTTTTTATTATTATACTTTAAGTTCTAGGGTACGTGTGCACAAAGTGCAGGTTTGTTACATATGTATACATGTGCCATGTTGGTGTGCTGCACCCATTAACTTGTCATTTACATTAGGTATATCCCCTAATGCTATCCGTCCCCCACCCACCCCCCGCCACGACAGGCCCCAGTGTGTGATGTTCCCCACCCTGTGTCCGAGTGTTCTCATTGTTCAATTCCCACCTGTGAGTGAGAACATGTGCTATTTGGCTTTCTGTCCTTGCGATAGTTTGCTGAGAATGGTGGTTTCCAGCTGCATCCATGTCCCTACAAAGGACATGAACTCATGCTTTGTTATGGCTGCATAGTATTCCATGGTGTATATGTGACACATTTCTTTATCCAGTCTATCATTGATGGACATTTGGGTTGGTTCCAAGTCTTTGCTATTGTGAATAGTGCCACAATTAACATATGTGTGCATGTGTCTTTATAGCAGCATGATATATAATTTTTTGGGTATATACCCAGTAATGGGATGGCTGGGCCAAATGCTATTTCTAGTTCTAGATCCTTGAAGAATTGCCACACTGTCTTCTACAATGGTTGAACTTGTTTACAGTCCCACCAACAGTGTAAAAGTGTTCCTATTTCTCCACATCCTTTCTAGCACCTGTTGTTTCCTAACTTTTTAAAGATCGCCATTCTAACTGGTGTGAGATGGTATCTCATTGTGGTTTTGATTTGCATTTCTCTGATGGCCAGTGATGATGAGCACTTTTTCATATGTCTGTTGGCTGCATAAATGTCTTCTTTTGAGAAGTGTCTGTTCATATCCTTTGCCCACGTTTTGATGGGGATGTTTGATTTTTTCTTGTAAATTTGTTTAAATTCTTTGTAGATTCTGGATATTAGCCCTTTGTCAGATGGGTAGTTTGGAAAAATTTTCTCCCATTCTGTAGGTTGCCTGTTCACTCTGATGGTAGTTTCTTTTGCTGTGCAGAAGCTCTTTAGTTTAATGAGATCCCATTTGTCAATTTTGGCTTTTGTTGCCATTGCTTTTGGTGTTTTAGTCTTTGCCCATGCCTATGTCCTGAATGGGATTGCCTATGTTTTCTTCTAGCATTTTTACGGTTTTAGGTCTAACATTTAAGTCTTTTTTTTTTTTTTTTGAGACGGAGTCTCGCTGTGTCGCCCAGGCTGGAGTGCAGTGGCGCGATCTCGGCTCACTGCAAGCTCCGCCTCCCGGGTTCACGCCATTCTCCCACCTCAGCCTCCGAGTAGCTGGGACTACAGGCGCCCGCCACCACGCCCGGCTAGTTTTTGTATTTTTAGTAGAGACGGGGTTTCACCATGTTAGCCAGGATGGTCTCGATCTCCTGACCTCGTGATCCACCCGCCTCGGCCTCCCAAAGTGCTGGGATTACAGGCTTGAGCCACCGCGCCCGGCCCACATTTAAGTCTTTAATCCATCTTGAATTGATTTCTGTATAAGGTGTAAGGAAGGGATCCAGTTTCAGCTTTCTACATATGACTAGTCAGTTTTCCCAGCAACATTTATTAAATAGGGAATCCTTTCCCCGTCTCTTTTTTATTTCAGGTTTGTCAAAGATTAGATGGTTGTAGATCTGTGTTATTATTTCTGAGGGCTCTGTTCTGTTTCATTGGTCTATATCTCTGTTTTGGTACCAGTACCATGCTGTTTTGGTTACTGTATCCTTGTAGTATAGTTTGAAGTCAGGTAGTGTGATGCCTCCAGCTTTGTTCTTTTGGCTTAGGATTGTCTTGGCAATGCTTAACCAGATATACTTTTCTAGTGTTTAAGATTTTTTTCCTTCAGCAATTTACATATGTCACACCATTCTCTCCTGATCTCTAATGTATCCACTGAAAAGTCTGCTGCCAGATGTATTGCAACTCCATTGTATGTTATTTGTTTCTTTTCTCTTGCTGCTTTTAGGAGCCTTTCTTTATACTTGACCTTTGGGAGTTTGATTATCAATTGCCTTGAGATAGTCATCTTTGGGTTAAATCTGTGTGGTGTTCTATAATCTTCTTGTAATTGGATATTGATATCATTCTTCAGGTTTGAGAAGTTCTTTGTTATTATCCCTTTGGTTAAACTTTCTACCTCTATCTCTCTCTACCTCCTCCTTTTTCTTTTGTCTCATCTAACTGTGTATTTTGAAACAGCCTGTTCTCAAGCTCACAAATTCTTTCTACTGTTTGATCAATTCTGCTATTACAAGAGTATGATACATTCGTCATTATGCCAATCTCTGTTTCTCCAGGATTGATACTTGGTGCCTTATTTAGGTTTTTTTTTTTTTTTTTTTTTTTTTTTTTTGTGAGGTCATGTTTTCCTGGATGGTCTTGGTATTGTGAGATGTTCTTCTGTGTCTGTGCATTGAAGAGTTAACTATTTCTTGTAGCATTGAGTTTGTTTGTACCTATCTTTCTTGTGAAAAGTTTCCAGATATTATAATTGACTTAAATGTTGTGTTTTAAGCTATATCTGATTTAGGGAGTACCCCAAGCCCATTAACATTGTATTTCTTCCAGACTCTTAGAGGTACAACATTAATGGTCTTGGACCAGATCTGGGAGAATCTGCTGGATTACCAAGCAGAGATTATTGTTCTCTTTCCTTACTTTCTCTCAAGCAAAGAGAGTCTGTCTCATCTTTCTGTTGTGAGTCACCTGGAGCTGTGCTTGGAGTGGCACAAGCACCCCAGTTTCCACCACTTTTAGGGTTGCATTGGGTCAGTCCCGAAGCCAGCACAGCACTGGGTCTCACTGAATGCCTACTGTAACCACTCCCTTGTTGTGGCCTATATTCACTCAAGGCTCGGGGGCTCTATACTCAGCAGGTGGCAAAGCCTGCCAGGTCTGTGCCCTTCACTTCAGGGTGGCAAGTTTCCTCCAGCCCTCAACAGTTCCAAATGTGCCATCTGGGAACCAGAGAGATTCAAAAACTTTAGAATTCTACATAGCTTTCTACTGTATTGTGACTGAGCTGGCATGCAAACCACAAGACACTGTTCTTCCCCCTTTTCTCTCTCATTTCCAAAGGCAGAGGAGACTCACACTGTGGTCACTCCCACCACAAGCCCACACGAAGAATTGCCAAGACTACTGCTGGTGTTCACTTAAGGCCTCTGGACTCTTCAGGAAGCTTGGAGTTAATGATGCCTGGCCTGGGACTCACCCTTCAGTGCAGTGGGCTCCCCCTACCCCAGGGCAGGTCCAAAAATGCCCTGCAGGAGACAAGTCATGGAACTAGATACCTAAGAGACTGCATGTTGCTCTACCTTCCTGTGACTGATCTGGCACCTAAGTTGAAAGAGAAAGTCCCCTTTACTTTTACCTCCACTTTTCACAAGTGGAAAGAGTCATGACCCATAGCTACTACCACTGGGAATGTACTGAGTCTTTTCTGAAGCCAGTAAGTCTCAGAGTCTCACCCAATACCCTTGACACAGTACCTGGACATTGCTGCTGGTTATTCAGGGTCTAAAGTACCTTCAGTGAGCAGATGATGAATACTGCCATTAAGGCATTCTTCTCTTCAAGGCACTGGTTTTTCTTCTGGCCCAAGGTGTGTCTGGAATTGTTGTCCTGAAGTTAGGGGCTAGAAAGGGGGCCTCATGACTCTGTTTTGTACCCTATTCTGCTGTAGCTGACATGGTATCCTAGATGCAAGATAAACTCCTCCCCACTTTTTCCTCTCCTCTCCTCAAGCAGAAGGAAGAGGTCTCTTCTGACACCACGAGCTATGAAATCTGGGGCTAGGGAAGGGGTTATGTCAGCATTCCCTTTGCCATACTGGCTGGTGTCTCAGTAAGTGCATGCCTCCCATCCCGCCCCACTGTGCCCCATTCTTGGCTCTTATTCCAGAGGTGCTGCAGTCCTTGTGGACTAGACCGCTTTTCAAATTTGCCTGGAGCCACACCAGTGGTAGTGAGGCTTGTAAGAACTCAAGTTCAGACCACTGGGATCAGTGACTACCCTCTGGCTAGGGGCTCATTTAAATACTCCCTCTGTGGGTGGTTGTCATCTGAGTTTGCTTTGGATTTGTCTTCTGCTGTAACAGGGCAGTCCTATGTTCAATGCTTCACAGTTGCTGCACTCTCCCTCTCCCCAGTGCACAGAAATGCTCTCTACACAAAGCTGCTTCTATTGGGGGATAGGGGAGGGGTGACATCAGAAATTTAAAAGTTTTTTTATATCTCTTTTTTTTAATTATACTTTAAGTTCTAGGGTACATGTGTACAATGTGCAGGTTTGTTACATATGTATACATGTGCCATGTTGGGGTGCTGCACCCATTAACTTGTCATTTACATTAGGTACATCTCCTAATGCTATCCCTCCCCCCTTCCCCCTCCCCACAATAGGACCCGGTGTGTGATGTTCCCCTTCCTGTGTCCAACTGGTCTCATTGTTCAATTCCCACCTATGAGTGAGAACATGCGGTGTTTGGTTTGCTGTCCTTGTGTTTTATATCTCTTTAATGCCTTTTTCAGCAAGATGAGGTTAAAACCAGGTACTGTTAATGTTCACTCACCTGATTTTTCGTCCTTATGGAGGTACTTTTTTTGTGTTAATAGTTGTTAAATTGTTGTCCTTATTGGGGAGGGTGTGGTAATCATTAGAGCCTTCTATTCTGCCATCTTGCTCCAACCTCACTCCTGATTGAATTTATGTAATTTTCAATTCTGAAGTAAAATTCTCATCTGATTAAGCATTTTTAATCAGTTATTTCAAATCAGTATAGGCTGTTAGTGCACTTATTATGGAAGAATCTGTGATCAGATATTTCACTGTCATTTTCCACAGAAAAAAATTATATTTGCTTTTTCAGGTGTCATTGGCTACGTTACAGAAACTTGAATGGCTTTAGCCACTTTCTCTCATAACAATACATGGCTGTAATTATTTGTGGTTTTAATTTAGTTCCAGAAGGCCAGCTTTTTGAAAGAGTCAGGCTTCGACTGACCCAAGTCCCCTTGGCTCAATAACAAATCCCTCAATAATTGCCCAGCTTTTGCCCCAAACTATGGAGAAAACACAAATTACAATCAAAAAGAAAATATTTTTAAAAAATCAAAATTCAGACCACCTTGTTTCTAATTAGATCATCTTATAAAAGATACACATTCGTAATTCAATCATATATAACCATGAAAGTTCATGTGCAATTTTAGATTTTCTAGTAGCCACAGTACAAAAAAAGAAACAGGGATGATTAATCTTAATAACATACTTTATTTGACTAAATATATCTAAAAATTATTATTTCACCATGTAATCTATACAAATTATTAATAAGACATTTTACCTTTATTTTATTTTTATATTAAGTATTCAAAATTCAGTCCCTATTTTACTCTTAGAGCATATCTCAATTCTGACTGGCTACATTTCAAGTGATCAATAGACACATGTGATTGATAGTCACTGCATTGGATAGCACAGATCTAAATCATTTAAAATAGGTGTAATATGTTACTTTTAAAAAATAGATTCTTTACACTTCTAAAGTTTGGGTACATTGATAGAAATGAGAGAAACAAGAAATGGGGAAAGGATTTCCTATTTAATAAATGGTGCTGGGAAAATTGGCTAGCCATAAGTAGAAAGCTGAAACTGGATCCTTTCCTTACTCCTTATACGA
>NC_037689.1:125117600-125193012 GCF_003255815.1 Theropithecus gelada
TTTTATTTCACTGAGCAGTGGTTTGTAGTTCTCCTTGAAGAGGTCCTTGACATCCCTTGTAAGTTGGATTCCTAGGTATTTTATTCTCTTTGAAGCAATTGTGAATGGAAGTTCATTCCTGATTTGGCTCTCTGTTTGTCTGTTACTGGTGTATAAGAATGCTTGTGATTTTTGCACATTAATTTTGTATCCTGAGACTTTGCTGAAGTTGCTTATCAGCTTAAGGAGATTTTGGGCTGAGACATAGGCATGGGCAAAGACTTCATGTCTAAAACACCAAGAGCAACGGCAGCAAAAGCCAAAATTGACAAATGGGATCTCATTAAACTAAAGAGCTTCTGCACAGCAAAAGAAACTACCATCAGAGTGAACAGGCAACCTACAGAATGGGAGAACATTTTTGCAATCTAGTCATCTGACAAAGGGCTAATATCCAGAACCTACAAAGAACTCAAACAAATTTACAAGAAAAAAACAAACAACCCCATCAAGAAGTGGGCAAAGGATATGAACAGACATTTCTCAAAAGAAGACATTCATGCAGCCAACAGACACATGAAAAAATGCTCATCATCACTGGCCATCAGAGAAATGCAAATCAAAACCACAATGAGATACCATCTCACACCAGTTAGAATGGCGATCATTAAAAAGTCAGGAAACAACAGGTGCTGGAGAGGATGTGGAGAAATAGGAACACTTTTACACTGTTGGTGGGACTGTAAACTAGTTCAACCATTATGGAAAACAGTATGGCGATTCCTCAAGGATCTAGAACTAGATGTACCATATGACCCAGCCATCGCATTACTGGGTATATACCCAAAGGATTATAAATCATGCTGCTATAAAGACACATGCACACGTATGTTTATTGCGGCACTATTCACAATAGCAAAGACTTGGAATCAACCCAAATGTCCATCAGTCACAGACTGGATTAAGAAAATGTGGCACATATACACCATGGAATACTATGCAGCCATAAAAAAGGATGAGTTTGTGTCCTTTGTAGGGACATGGATGCAGCTGGAAACCATCATTCTCAGCAAACTATCGCAAGAACAGAAAACCAAACACCACATGTTCTCACTCATAGGTGGGAACTGAACAATGAGATCACTTGGACTTGGGAAGGGGAACATCACACACCGGGGCCTATCATGGGGAGGGGGGAGGGGGGAGGGATTGCATTGGGAGTTATACCTGATGTAAATGATGAGTTGATGGGTGCTGACGAGTTGATGGGTGCAGCACAGCAACATGGCACAAGTATACATATGTAACAAACCTGCACGTTATGCACATGTACCCTAGAACTTAAAGTATAATAATAATAAAAAATAAATTAAAAAAAAAAAGAAATTCTTCCTCATGCATCAGCTGAAACAGTCACTTTTGGCCTTATTTTAAAATAATTTGTTATTTTTTCATTCTGGCAAAACTAGGAAACTACAGTTATATTTTATCATAAAACAATCACTTCATGTGATTAAATAAGAACAATAGTAATGTTGATATTTTTGTATGTGTCACATTTTCAAGTGTACATATTTGTGTGTATATATATACATGTGTACACACACTCATATATTTTATTTATATATATATATATAAACTAATTTATCTCAGTAACTCTATGAAGGTGGTAATATTTTTATCATCTTCACTTTAGAATTGAGACAATGAGAGGTAAAGTAACTTGCCTGAAATCACGTGAATCTTTAGTAAAACCAGTTTTTAAACCAAGGAGGTCTGTCTGTAGAGTCCTTGATTTTAATCACTACCCTTCCTTAAATATCTGAAGAAAACATTCAACTCATTCATTGAAGTACAATATTGCTTGATAAATGTACTTGCAGGATGAGAAAATGTTCCATAAAATAGACTTGAGAATTTTAATGCAATAATTTAATGTTACTTACTATTATTTATATTGAAACTAATTCCATTTCTCTTAGGTAATTCACTGCTAAAAATATGATTATAGAAGTAAAATTTCTGCCTAATAATTTTGATTCAATAAATATTTTCTATCCTTTTTGTTTTTGACTTTAGCAAACCATAAAGTTATTTAAGTAGTAGCAAAAATATGTATCTTTGTCACTGTCTCTACCTCTCTCTCTCTCTTACCGTATGTATGTATGCATATATGTATGTATATAATTATTTTAATTAAACATTTATGCTCCGGAGTCTAGGCAAATAAATGTGCTTGCAGGTTAGAGAAATTTATAAAAACTGCTAGTTGAAATCCAGCCATCTTTCCTGTAATTCTTTCACAAACCCAGATGACAAATCAAACACTATGGTGTTACAAGAAAAATAAGTCACAAAACAAAACATTTATTTGAGTGTTCATGTTGGACAGAAAATATTATTCTAAATGGATTCATGTTCTTGTCTGTGTATTTATGATCAAAACAGACTTTCCTTCTGGAAAGCCTAAGGTGGGCCAAATTCAGTGGCTCACACCCGTAATCCCAGTACTTGGGGAGGCTGAGATAGGAGGATTGCTTGAGTCCAAGGGTTTGAGGCTGCAGTGAGCTATGATTGTGCCACTGCATTCCAGCCTGCACAACAAAGTGAGACCCCAACTCTGAAAAATAAAAGAAGAAGAAAAAAATCTAAGGTATAGTGTGAATCATAAAAGCCCATTTTGGTTCAATTTTACCTACCAGCTTATTGAGCACCTCGGTTTTATATTAATTACTCATTATAACAAGCAATTATTTCCTAGTTGTGTTCCCGCTGCTGTTACAAGGCTAGTGAGTTTATATTCTCCTTAATTTTTAGGAGACTTGAATCTGTCTGATAATTTACTAATTCTCTATCAGATCCTTCCAAATTCATAATAATAAATTATAAAATGATTCCACAGAGAGATATTGATTACAGGTAGAGTATTCAAGTACATAAGACTGAAAAACTTGTCTGTGTTCTAATTCCAACTTACTGACTGTGATCTTAAATGAGTCCTTCTCTTTTATGACCTCCACTTCCTCATGTGTAAAATGATGAGAATGGAAGTAATTCTGTGATATCTTACAGCTAAAATCATTAGTGACTCACCAACTTAACATTACAGTAATGACTGAAAATAATAGATAATTCAAGGCGTCCCCTCAATAATGTAATCTCCCTGCAAAACGAATCCCCAGTGCCTGGAATGTTATCTAAGGGAAAAAGAACTGTCCAGTGTTTGTTGAATATGGAAATTGTTTCCCTAATGATGGTTTTAAAACTATTTAAACAAAGATGCTCTTTTCTAAATAAAATCCTAGATTGAATTACAATATATGAATATGATATAACTTGAATCACTTTAGTTGCATCCGAGAGCCCCACACACTCAATCCCTAGAAGCAACTTTGAGGGAGACTGGGGCTCAACTGAACACTGTTTTAGGAACTAAAGATCTAGAATATGAGTAACTTGCATGTAGTTACTGAGTTCTTACCATGAGACAGCGCTAGGAAATCAGCAGTTGAAACAACCTAGTTTAGGGACCATGAGAGTCTTCCCTAAGTAAATGGCAATTAAGCAGACCCATAAAGGATGAAGAGTGTTAACCATATCAAAAGGAAAGAGTGTAGTTGAACTGGAGTAAAATTGTGTTCTAGAAGAGAGAACTGAATATTAAACTGTTTGTTGTTTTTGCTGTCTCACACTCATGGTTGATTGTTTCCTTTAGTATTTGGTGTTTGATTTTGGCCTACAACTAAAAACCGGCAGTATGAAAAACAAAAATGGTTGTGAATCTTGCTTTGAGTTGCTAAAAGCAGCAAGACCACCTGAGAGAGATGACAAATTGCAATTTTTGAACAAAATTATTATAAATGTTAAGAGCTTGGGAATTAGCTCATCCTTTATAGTCTAAGGTTAGATGTTTCAAAATTCTTCTCTAATCGATGCTTGACTTCACAGTGAACTCTGAGAGAAATTTCATACCTATCTCAATGAAGTTCTTCAGTTACTATGATGCAAAGTTAATTATATTTATTTTTGAAATAATTATGGGCTTTCTGTTATGCACATTTTATATGGTTTTGGATTATTTGTGCATATGAGTGTGCAATAGCTAGCATTAAATATTTGTGTACTATTCAGTTTAAATGTCCTCTAGGATTGTGTTGATTATTTTTTATATTTTTAAGAATTATTATATACATTTTGCAGAATTTAGAGAGAGTTTAATTACTTTGTTCAACCTCACATAGCACATAATACTTAGACCCAAGATTTAAATCTAGGACATTTGAAGCGAGCTAAAACTAGATTGTGTATTCCACATTCATTGTGTGTGTGTGTGTGTGTATATATATATATATGAACAAATATATGTAATAATATACACAAATGCTTTATATATGTCCTTGTGTATATAGACCAGTATATTAATAAATAAGAGACAGAGATAATTCATTGATCATTAACTATCTTGCAGTGGATACCACTGACTTTTGAAGTGTGTCAGGAAGACACTAACATACGGGAATTTGGGGCAATCATATCATATTTTTTTCACATAAAATTTATCCTAATGTAAAGGCAGGCCTTCCAAATTCTGAAATTTGATAGTGGTACAGTTGGACATCAACACATGCTTTCTGATTGCTAACTTAAGGTTCTATCTCTGTACTTTATGGCTTTCAAGAATTTCTTAACTCTCAAATATACCTCCATCCATCAGAATAACAGCCTAAATTTTGCAAGGAATGCATTGAAGTTAGTTGGCCCCATAATTTTAAAACAGATAGTTTACTTTAAGCAAATAACTTCTGATTCAACTGACAAATTTAAAACAAACAACTCGCAGAAATTTTATTTGTCTAAACAATTTTATTCATTACATATGAAACAGTTTTTAGGGATATAAAGACCACATGGATTCAATAACTGATAGACAAAATATTAGAATCACAGAAGTTAATACCAAGAAATGATTAAGGTTTTAAAAAACTTATTTTCAGAGATATGACAAACTAAAGCTTAATTTAAATCAAAACGTTTTTACATTGAAATTTAGTAATGATATTAATGTGAATGTGTTTTTCATGTGAAAGTTAAATAAGAAATGGCATATAATCAAAAACAAATGACATCCAAAATCAGAAGTTGAGAAAATCTATTTGCGAGTTGGTTTGGAACATTCAATATTAATAGGAAAGTGACACCAGCAAATTCAATCTAAAGGTCAGTTATATCTGGCAGTCAAATAGAAAAAATAATCCAAATTAGGTCTACTTTTCTCATATGAATTATAAATGGTATTATTTAACCAGTACTTTTTGAACCAACATATCTTGGATTTCATTGATAATTTTTTCCATTCTTTCTTTATAAAGGTTTTGCTAAGTATCACAACACAGGTTTTCTATTTAATTTTATTTAGATGTTTCAGATGCATTATGTTCATGATTCTTATTATTGTTATCATAGAAAAGTTTAATCAATTAACTTTTTCATTTTTATCATTTATCTTTTTAAAAATTAATTTTCAAAATCCAGTTTGTATTGTGATAACTGTTCCATCCTCATAGATAGTCAGAAAATTCCAAGTTAACAATAAATGACCATGACCTTAATATCTTTCAATTCTGTAAAGAACAGATTTTATGTACATGAGTCTGGACAGAGGAGAGAACTGAAAAACTACCAGACTAAATAGCTACGGAAATTCTCTTTAAGGGTTTCCTCACTTTCCTAATATTCCTTAACTCTCAGCTTGTATTATGTATACAGTGAAAATAAGCAAGAATGATATATTATTCCTACATACCAAACACTGGTATATGCCTATAAATACTCTCAATCCAAATTTCTTGCCTTAGAAACCCAAAAGTCTAATAGAGATGTGGAGAGATTGTTATTCTCCTCTGTACTTGAATGATATTTGTAATTGTATTTTTTTTTTCTTCATAGGTTATTCATCTCATTATTCACTTTAACAGCAAATTTATCCTAGGGCTCTTCAGACAGAATCTTTACACAGCTTAACTCCTCTGGGGTAAAAATGAGGGAGAGCCTCATTAGTCTCATGTTAAGAAAACTCTGGGGATTGTGGTGCACCTTTTTGGCAGAAGTCTATGTTTAACAGTTTTTACCAATCTAGGTTTCAGCATTCATCAAATTCATCATGTTTCCCATACCTACGTTTCCGATTTTTTTGGTAAATCTTGGCATATCTTACTAAATACACTAAATTGTCTTTGATTCTTCTCTATTTTTACTAGAACGTGTTTTTTAAACCTTTGTAATGCCTTTCCCATCTTGTTATCTAGTTCTGATCGGAAGAGCTGCAACTCTATACTTGATTTTAAACATATGCCATATAAACCATTATATTTGTTATAATGGTCATAACATTACATGTTATAGTAATATCATAACATTACATAGTCTCCTAGCTAGTTTCCTCTATATCTAAGTTCTTCACTCTACAAACCTCTTTACACTGTGACCAGTTTAAGCTTCATCAAAAATAACTCAGACCAGGGCATTCTCCTGCTCTCTAAACTTCTCTGTTCTCTCCAAGTTATAAATCCTCTCTCCTTCCTCTGAATTCCCATAAAATGTTTTAATGTCTGATACCACACACTACACTACCTTACTGTGCTTTGTGTGCATGCCTTATCATCTTGTTGCAGTGCTTGACATATTGTACCTTATGCTCTGTCCTCTTTACCTAGCCTATATATAGATCAGCTGTCGCTGCTTAGCATTTAAGCATAAGGGAAGGCTATTCACCCTAATTTTTTAAAAAATCTATTTGCTGAATCCTACATTAGTCTTGTTTGTATTCCTCTCCTGTAGGTAAGAAGAAAAGATAAAAGGGTCATGAGATTTTGTGTAATGGGATTATATGGAAGTGGTTTTTACTTTCTGAAATCGCATCTTAAATTGAATATGTCTAGACATCTAGAGGAAACATAAAGATACATTTATTTATCTGAATATTTTATCTATTTGATACTTGGAAATTCAGCATAACTAGATGTTCAATTTTTATCTATTGTTTGGTGTCATGTAGCTATACATATAGTTTGATACTTAATACTCCTTTTTGTTATGCCTTTTAAATCATTTTCTCCTTGAGAATTCCAAACCTCTTGTATATCTATGGTAGTTATTTTTTTACATTTCAGATATTTTATTTGTTCTAGTTTTCCTTTAAGTCTTCAACAAAAAGTGCCATCTAGTTGCTCGAACATTACTTGATCAAAGCCCATATTTCATCCGATAAATAAGTCTGCCTCTGCCATAGAAATGGGGATGATTTTAGATTGAACTATATGAAATTACTATTTTTGTAGGTCAAAATGGTCAAGACTTAGCAATGACATATGGTTTATGATAGTTAAATAGGTTACATTTTTGGACCAGATAGATGCCAAAATGAATCTGAATTAAAACTTGACTATTAAAGTTTAAAATATTGCTTACACAAACTCTCAACACAATGCATCTTCATTCTTTATTTGCAATGGCAATTTAAGAAATAGAAATGAAACCTATTGATTTTTTTCTTTATAATGCATATCTTAATGTAACATCCTTTCCATGTTTACCATATCATGTTAGTCTAGATGATCCCAAAGCACCTCAATTCTGCAATTCTAGAGTTGGTGCTTAATTGATTTGCTGCCTAGATACTGTGATAAGCAAACACATATACACAGTGATTTGCACATGACTTTCCTCCCTACAAAACATTAAAACGACCTTGGCACTTTTTACACTATGGTCAATCCTGAGATGTATCATACTTAACTATTTAGTAAATGTAAAGTACGATCAATACAAGACTTAAATAATAAATTTGAGTGGATTCATAATTATCCCTATGATAACATTCTCACACATATTCAGAAACACTTTTTTATTTGGAAGAGAAAGAGGTGAGGATAGATCTCCTACTCTGGGAGTTGCATATATCTCCAATTATGCCCGTGGGAATGCATTGTTTATTTGAATGCCATCCATCAGATATACTGGCAAAGAAAAAAGGTTGAGAATTGAGGTGCTACAAGATAAGAGTACAGATTCTCCAACACTTGCCTTTCAAAGCTGTCCACAATTTGTTTTTTACCTATTTCAGCATACATATCCGTTACATGCAACCTCTCCTTTAGCTCAGCTGGGCAATTATCCTCCCAAGAATATGTGATATGCATTTCTGTCCCTAATTGAAGTATGGAAAATAGTTTTTATCAGAAGTGCAAACTCTTATTACTTGGTAGTAGTTTCCTAAAGCACTGTTAGGAAATAGAATAGTCAGAATGGGATTATCATATGGGACTTTTTCCATCTAAATCCTACCCGATACTGTTTCATCATCCTGAAGTAACCATTTCATTCTCTGTCCAAAAGTGGAATTATTTTGATCCTATATATTCTTCAAGGCCTTATTAAATCCATAATATATATGTGTGTGTGTGTATATATATGTATTTTAAAATATAGATTGACTTATTATACTAGGAGTTTGTTTAATTTTTATTAGTAAAGACAAAATTTTTCTGTAAATGTTACTTCTAAAATAGTAGGTTCTTGGCCTTTACTCTTAAATGTGGGAAACCCTTTCCTTACCTACACATGATTGTGGTGAAAATAGAAAGTTTTTTATAAACAAAAAGGAAAGACCAACTTTAACCAAGCACACCCAAGTGATCAGAAATGTCAAATTACTAGGTGACTTCATTATGCCAATTACACATAGAAACGTGTAATTTAAACTTCACCAAGGAATATATGAGTAAAGTCAATTCTCTGATCATTAATTTTGTATTAAATATGTTCTCTCTAAATTTATCTGTCAAGTTAGAAGATTAATGCCAGGTCCTCTAAAAAACAAAAACAATAAATATACTCTCATACATGATTAATTTGAAAATAATATTTTAAATGAAAATCCCTTCAAACACCTATGTTATTATGTATTTTTATTGCTATTACAAACTATACAATCTAACTTCTGGCCAAATGCAAACAATAGTACTTTTTACAGTTGTCCCTTTCATTGTGATTGTGCATCGTCAAAGCAGCGAGCACTGATGCTCACATAAGCTCTGAAGTTGTGCTATTGGAAGAGTCCAGTTAGATTTGGCTTAATTTTTGTTTAAGAAAGCAATGTTTCTCTCCCTACTAGCTTTGCTGATAAATAAGTGGTTTGTATTCTCCCCTTAGCACTGAGTTTGATAGAGATGCTTTCCAAGTAAATACTATAATCAGACATGGTTAATGGGAATAAGTCTTTAGTAATCATTTCTGACAGGTACAGTACAGCACTTGAGCAGTTTCCTTTTTTAATTTGACGTTGCATTTATGTTTGACTGTTTTCCTCTGTGGAGAAATGATGGAGTGGCACAAGAGTTTCTTGAAAATGGTAGAAATAATACTTTCCAGTATTGCCTCATTATGGAGAGAATGTTCTGGTTATAGACCTTGTTCCTTTCATACTTGATAAACTATTTTACATAGCCCTGAAGTGCTTTTAGTTAGAAATGGCTGCTATAGGCCGGGCGCGGTGGCTCAAGCCTGTAATCCCAGCACTTTGGGAGGCCGAGGTGGGTGGATCACGAGGTCAGGAGATCAAGACCATCCTGGCTAACATGGTGAAACCCCGTCTCTACTAAAAATACAAAAAACTAGCCGGGCGTGGTGGCGGGCGCCTGTAGTCCCAGCTACTCGGAGGCTGAGGCAGGAGAATGGCGTGAACCTGGGAGGCGGAGCTTGCAGTGAGCCGAGATCGCGCCACTGCACTCCAGCCTGGGTGACACAGCGCGAGACTCCGTCTCAAAAAAAAAAAAAAAAAAAAAAAAAAAGAAATGGCTGCTATAAGATGTTTTAAGTGTACTAGATTCTCCTGGTTTTGAATTTGTCTGGAATACAGAAAATAAAGAATAAAAATAAAATTTTGTTTTTTTGTTGGCTGTGTAGCTAGGTACTCACCAAAGACTTTTCAAAAGTTTCAATTTATCCTTAAGTGAGTCCTTGAGAACGTAGACCACATCATAGATGGATATGCTTCCATCTATACATCATTGTAAGACTATTAATTTAGGACCAAAACAATATTCACCTCAGGAGGCTATCTTTAAGCTATTAATGTTGAATCACAGTAAACATCTCAAGTATTTTATTCAAAGCAAGTGTGGCAATAATAGAAATTTTAAGACACACACATGTATGCAGACAATTACACACAATAGAGAAAATTAAAAGTCGGATTAACAGAACATGCACTTCTGAGTTGAAGAGTCTATTTTATAGTTTCATGGGCTGTCAAAATATATCATTTAGTAATAAAGAAAATGAACAAAGGCATAGTCCTGCTATTAATTTATCTATGTATGCAGTAAAATCATAGCCTTTTAACTTTAGGCAGGACTATTATTGGTGACCTTGTGTTAAAAATTCCATGAGTATTCTAAATTGACTTTATAATTTTGTAGTTGGAAAAGACCAGTGGTACCTACATATATACGAAAAACCTGATGAAACTTCGTAAGAAAATCTTGTAAACATTTTAGGAAAATGATCAATAAACTTCAATTATTTAATAATATTTTTCCAGTAAAGCAGTATTGGTTAGAATTCTCTGATATTAGTTTTAGTTTTATTATCTTTTTAATATTGTAATTTTTTGATAACTGCTTTTTTAAAAAATTCCTTTTTAGGAAATGTAGTCATAACTGTTAATGTTTTACATGATAGGCAAAATGCTAAGAATAATTCCCTCAGGATTCCACTTTATACCGCTTGGAATCTATACATATAATGGATGTCACTTCTGTGACTATGTTATGTCCTATGGAACACTTCACATTAAGAAAAAGAGATTATCCAGACAGACCTAATCTAATCACATGAAACTCTGAAAGCATAGAGCTTTCTTTAGCTGGTGTCCAAAGGAGAATCCAGACAGATTTGAAGCAAGAGGAGAACTTGAGAAGCCATTGCTCCTTTCAGGATGGAGTGAGCGACCTAAGAAGGAGTGGGTGGCCATGAGAATCTGAGGACAGTAAGCAAGAAAATGGAGACCTCTATCCTACAGCTGTAAGGAACTGAATTCTGCCAATGATCTAAATGAACCTGAAAGCAGATTATTTTCCAAACCCTTCAGACAAGAGCCCAGCTAAGCCTACACTTTGATACTTTGATTCCAGCCTTATGAGACCCTAAGTAAAGAAAGCAACCAACCTCACCAGAACTTCTGATTTATAGAACTGTTAGATAATAACTGAATTTTGTTTTAAGTAATTAACTACATGGTAATTTGTAACGCAGAAATAGAAAATGAATACATTCTCCCTGAAATGTATTGTATTGTATGCCTGACTAATGTAGTCATCCCCCCATTTCTCCTTTTTGTAAAAGAACCTCTAAAAATGATGTAATTCACAGGTCTCCCCTTCTGGAACAAGCCACTTAATTTCCCAGATGCTAGTGGTAGTGTCTGTTGATGGCTTTCTCCTTAGGAATTACCCTTGGCCAATGAGAAGTTGCTTATCTAAAGTCATGCCTCTTCCTCTTCTGGGACACTTTCTGTTCTGAACATGTTAGTCTAGGATTGCCTCAACTCTAGAACATTTCTGAAGGGTCTTCATTATTTCGGTGATTTCTGAGGGATTCACTGTGGCCATATGTTGCAAACAAATTACAGCTCAATTCTATTTTAATGAATCCTGATTCTAATATTTCTTTACAGATATTGCTCTTGGGAACACCCATCCCATTAAATTCCTGTGGGCAAATACCTTATTTGAAGTCCAATTGTAGGGAAAGTTGACTTAAGACAGCTTAAGTCTTAATACCATCTAGGTATTACATCTCTTAGCCTTCCTTGAAATGACACTTGCAACTTTCAGGTCATATCCCTAAAAGGAAGTCGGTTGCTCTCCACTTCTCCAAACCTACCTTCTTTTGGAAGTGGTCATGGTAAAGTAATTTTGACAAAGGCAAAATCTTGGATATTGATAAAGTAGCAACAACCTTTTTGACCTTAGAGGACAAATCCCTTTTATGCCCCGGACATCTAACTACTTATGAAAGAGACACACCTTTTATCTTTCTTAAGCCTCTGTAATTAGATTTCTGTTAAAGTAGCTTTACAAATATTCTAATATATGTAATAAATAACTAATCTGGTATTTAAGGAACTATTTTGGTATGAAGCTATTTGGAAGTTTTAGATTATTTACATATTATTGCTTGTGTGTTGGACTTTTTAGGGGTGTCAAGATGATTCATCTAAACCTGCTTCCTGACATTTAAAACATCTTTAACAGACTTCACTTTTGTCTTTTTCATAAATAAACATAAGGCCAGATGCCTTAGTAAACAAATATAGTGTCTTCTGTTTTTAACATATGAATGCTTGATACTCAAATATACTTAGTGATCAGTGTGGGCATTTGCTTTGTTCTAAAAACTGGGACTGCAGATAATAATATGATAGTATTAGGAGCTTAGGAACCACTGGAGAATTCAAAACTGTAATCAAATAATTATAATACAATGGCAGTGGGAGAATTTCCAGAACTAGATAGCATAGAACAAGATGGAAAACTTCAAATGTGAGAAACAAGTAAGGAAACAATCAAAAAAAGGTGGTGAAGGCCTGACCCTTGGCAGTGGGGATGGTTTAACAAAATAAGATATTTAGAAGTTAGAATTGTCGCCGGGCACGGTGGTTCACGCCTGTAATCTCAGTATTTTGGGAGACCGAGGCAGGCAGATCACGAGGTCAGGAGTTTGAGACCAGCCTGACCAACATAGTGAAATCTCGTCTCTACTAAAAATATAAAAATTATGCGAGCATGGTGACATGTGCCTGTTGTAATCCCAGCTACTCAGGAGGCTGAGGCAGGAGAATTGCTTGAACCCAGGAAGTGGAGGTTGCAATGAGCCAAGAACACAGCACCGCAGTCCAGCCTGGGCAACAGAGTGTGACTCCATCTCAAAAAAAAAAAAAAAAAAGAAAAAAAAAGAAAAAAAAAAGAAAGAAAGAGAAAAAATTAGAATTGTCAATACCTGGTGACTTAGTGAATTCAGAGTGTGAGGACTCCCTCTATAAATGAAGTCATGCAGTATTTGTCTTTCTGTAACTGTCTCATTTCACTAAATACAGTGTGCTCCAGGTCCATCCATGCTGTTGCAAGTGACGGTATTTCTTTCTTTTTAAGATTGAATAAAATTTTATTATGTATATATACACACACCGTATTTTCTTTATTCATTCATCTTTCAACTGACATTTAAGTTGGTTCCTGTATTAGTCTGTTTTCACACTGTTATAGAGAACTTCCTGAGACTAGGTAATTCATAAAGTAAAGTGGTTTAATTGAATCACAGTTCCACAGGGCTGGGGAAGCCTCAGGAAACTTACAATCATGGCAGAAGGCAAAGGGGAAGCAAGCACTTTCTTCACAAGGCATCAGGAGAGAGAAAGCAAAGGGGGAAGAGCCCCGTGTAAAACTGTCAGAGCTCATGATAACTCACTTACAATCACATGAACAGCATGGGGGAAATTGCCCCCATGATTCAATCACTTCCAACCAGGTCCCTACCTTGACATGTGGGGATTATAAATCGAGATGAGATTTGGGTGTGGACACAGAACCAAACCACATCAGTTCCATAGATTGGCTATTGTGAAATAATGCCGCAATGAACATGAGAATGCAAATATCTCTTCAATGCAATTATTTTATTTCCTTTGGATATATACCCAGAAGTAGGATTGCTGGATTACTTGTTATTTTTATTTTTTAAATTTTTAAAGGAATTGTCATACTGTTTTCCATAATATTTATACTATTTACATTCACATCAATAGGGTACTAGGGTTTCCATTTCTCCACATCCTTTTGAACACTTATTTGATACAGGAATATCATGCTTTATTACACTTCACAGATACTGTATGTTTTACAAATTGAAGGTTTGTGACAACCCTGAACTGAACAAATCTATAGGCAACATTTTTCCAACACCAAGCACTCATTTTGTGTCTCTGTCCCACACTTGGTAATTCTCATAATATTTCAAGCTTTCTTTTCCTCCCTTCCTTCCTTCCTTCCTTCCTTCCTTCTTTTTTTTTTTTTTTTTTTTTAAGACAGAATCTTACTCTGTTGCCCAAGCTAGAGTGCAGTAGCATGATCTTGGCTCCCTGCAGCCTCAACTTCCTAGGCTCAGATGATCTTCCCACCTCAGCCTCCCAAGTAGCTGGGATTACAGGCATGCTGCACCATGCCTGGCTAATTGTTTGCATATATATTTTTTTTTTTTTTTTTTGTAGAGAACTTGGTTTTGCCATGTTGCCAAGGCTGGTCTCAAACTCCTGGGCTCGAGTGTTCTTCCCACCTGACCTCCCACAGTGCTAGGATTACAGGTGTGAGCCACCATGCCAGGCCTAATTTCATTATTATATATGCTGTAGTGATCTGTGATCACTGACCTTTAATGTTATTTTTGTAATTATTTGGGGGCACCATGAACTGATCCATATAAGAGGAGAAATTTAACAAATATTCTGTGTGTTCTGACTCTTCTACCAACTGGTCATTTCCCTAATATCTCACATTTTCCTTAGGCCTTCCTATTTTCTGAGATACAAAAATATTAAAATTAGGTCAATTACTAATACTACTGTGGCATTTATGTCATGCTCATGTGAAAGGAAGAGTCACATGTTTCAATTTAAATCAAAAGCTAGAAATGATTAACCTTAGTGAGGAATGCATGTCAAAATCCAAGATAGGCCAAAAGCTTGGCCTTTTGTGTGAAACAGAGAGCCAAGCAGTGAATACAAAAGAAAAAAGAAATCATTGAATGAAACAAAAATGCTACTGCAATGAACACAAGAATGATATAAAAGGGAAACGGCTTCATTGCTGATATGGAGAAAGTTGTAGTGGTCTGCATATATCAAATCTGCCACAACATTCCCTTACTCCAAAGCCTAACCCAGAGAAAAATCCTATCACTATTCAATTATATGAAGGCTGAAAAAGATGAGGAATCTGCAGGAGAAAAGTTTGAAGCCAGTAGAGGTTGGTCATGTGGTTTAAGGAAAGAAGCTATATCTGTAACATTAAACTGCAAGGTAAAGTAGCAAGTGCTGATGTAGGAGCTGCAGCAAGTTATTCAGAAGATCAAGCTAAGATTATCAATGAAGGTAGCTACACTAAATAACATTTTCACTGTAGACAAAACATCCTGACACTGGAAGAAGATGCCATCTAGGACTTCCATAGGTAGAGAGGAGAAGAAATGCCTAGCTTCAAAGAACAGGCTGACCCTCTTGTTAGGAGCTAATGCAGCTGATAATTTTAAGTTGAAACCAATGTTCATTTATCATACTAAAACTCCTAGAGCCCTTAAGATTTATACACAGCCTACATTGCCTGCGCTCTATAAATTGAACAACAAAGTCTGGATGGTAGCACATCAGTTAATAGCCCGGTTTACTGAATATTTTAAGCCCACTATTCAGACCTACTGCTCCAAAATAGAGCAAAATATTATTTTTCCTTGCTAAATAGAGCAAAATATTATCCTTTCAAAATGTTATTATTTATTGACAACATAATCACTCAAAACTTCTGATGGAGATATAAAAGGAAATTAAATGTTGTTTTCGTGTCTGCTAACACAACACCCATTCTGAAGCTAATGAATCCAGGGTAACTGACATTCAAGTGTAATTATTTAAAAATACATTTTATAAGGGTATAGCTGCTATAGATCGTGATTCATCTGATGAATGTGAGCAAAGTAAATTTAAAATCTTCTGGAAAAGATTTGCCATTCTAGATACCATTAAAAACATTATGATGCATGCAGGAGGTCAAAGTATCACCTTTAACAGGAATTTGATAACAGATGATTTCAAATATCATGGATGACTTTGAGTGGTTCAAGACTTCAGTGGACGAATTAGCTTCAGATGGGGTGGAAATAGTAAGAGTAATAGAATTAGAGGTGGAACTTGAAGATGTGATTGAATTGCTGCCATCTCATGATAATACCTGAATGGATAAGGAGTTGATTTTTATGAATGAGCATTGAAAGTGGTTTCTTGTGATGGAATATACTCCTGGCGAAGACGCTGTGCACATTTGGTGAAATGACAACAAAATATTTAGAATATTACATACACTGAATTGATAAAGCACTGACAGAGTTTAAGAGGATTGACTCAAATTTTGAAATAAGTTTTAGTGTGGGTAACATGATTTCAAATGGCATTGCATGGTAAAGGAAAAATTTTCATAAAGGGAAGAGTCAATTGATGTGACAATTTTCCTTCCTGTGTTATTTTAAGAAATTACCATAGTCACCCCAACTTTCAACAACCGTCACACTGATTAGTGATCAACCATCAACATCAAGGCATAACCTTCAACCAGCAAAATATTGTGACTCAGATGATTGTTAGAATTTTTAGCAATAAAGTATTTTTAAGTTTGATCTATGCATTTTTAAATGTAATCCTATTACACACTTAATAAACTATAGCATAGTGTAAACATAACTTTCATATGCACCAGAGAACCAAAAAATATTCTGTGGTTCACTTTACTGTGATATTCACTTTATTGATGTAGTCTGGAATCAAACCCACAATATCTCTGATTTATGTCTGTATACTTTTGTATATGTTTTAATTATAGACATCTATGACAGGAGTGAGGTACCCTTTTAACCACACCCTTACTCATACTTGTTATCTCTTGTCATTTTGAGAGTACCACTCCTAACAGATGTGATGTGGTATCTTAATGTGGTTTTAATTTGCATTTCACTAATGACTAGTGTTGCTGAGCAGCTTTTCAGAAACCTTTTGGTCATTTGTATATCATTTATGGAAAAATTTCTAAAGTGAATATCAGGTTTTATAATGCTATTGCAGCAATTTGTTCTCATTGTCAGGCTCCACTTCTACTTCAATTTCTTCTAATTTTTAATTGGCTTATTTTTTTGTTCTGGGATTTTTTGCTATTTTATTGTATGAGCTCTTTGTATATTTTGGAAATACAGGCACACACACACATACAGGCACACACAACACATATGGTTACAGACATTTTCTTTTATAGTTTTTATGTTGTATTTTCATTTTGTTGATTGTTTCCTTTGTTGTGCAGGAACATTTTAGTTTCATGTCATCTCACGTGTATGTATTTATTTTTTTTGGCCAAGTGTTTAATGTGATATGCAAAGTATCATTGCCAAGACCAAAATGAAGCAACTTTTCCTCATTATTTTTTGGTTAAGAGTTTAATGGCTTACATTTATGTGAATGTGTTTAATCCATTTCTAATTGATTTTGGCTTGTGGTGTGAAAAATAAGGCCCAATTTTATTTTTTGCATTTGTTTGATGGTTAATATTGAGTGTCAACTGGATTGAATTGAAGGATGCAAAGTACTGATCCTGGGTGTGTCTGTGAGTGTGTTGTCAAAAGAGATTTACATTTGAGTAAGTGCTCTGGGAAAGACAGATTCACCCTTAATCTGGGTGGGCACCAATAATGAGCTACCAGTGCAGCTAGACTATAAAGCAGACAGAAAAACATGTAAAGACTAGACTGGCCTAGCCTTCCAGTCTATGTCTTTCTCTCATGCTGGATGCTTCCTGTCCTTGAACAATGGACTTCAAGTTCTTCAGTTTTGGGACTCAGACTGACTCTTCTTTTCCCTCAGCTTGCAGACGGACTATTGTGATCATGTGAGTTAATACTTAATAAACTTTCCTTTACACACACACACACACACACACACACACACACACCCCAAACCAGAAGTCTTCCCCTGAAAGGAGGCTGGTAGACCTCTGCCTGCTTGAATGGGAGAGTGAACATTCCTCATACTTTCCTCCTTGGCTTGTTCCAATGGGAAATCTTAGTCTGAAGACTCACCCTGGAAATAATTTCTGCAGGTTGATACACACACACACACACACCCATATAATACCTATCCTATTTGTTCTATCCCTCTATAGAACCCCAACAAATACAGATTTTGGTTCCAGGAGTGGTTCTAGAGGAACAGAATATTAAGGATGGAGTTCTTTAATTGGTTTTGGGGTTTCTGGAGTTGGCTGCCTAATATGATTAGACCCAAAAATGCTAAGGACTTCCATTAGCATGGAGAACACTGATAGTCCTTGGTGTGAACTGTTTAGAGAGTTATGCAAAACGAATGACTTTGACACTCCTGATTCACCACTCATGAGCGGCAAGGAGTTTAATGACTTTCTATAGAATCAATACTTGTGACCATATGTGGAGAACCAAGGAATAAGCTGGTTGGTTGCTCCTAAGCTCAGCTGACAAAGTGATGAAAGGAAATGATGAGCTCAGGGATTCTAACTCCAGGGTTCAGAAGCAGATTCTGAGCCTCAAAACTGCTAAGATTGCCCTGAGAGAGAGTCTTATCTCCTGCAGAGAAGGAGCTGAAATTGTGAAAAAACAAACACAAGCTCTTATCATGTGAGTGGCAGACCTGCAACGAAAGGTGCATGCACAGCTTCGCCAGGTGTCTACTAGTGAGGGCACTGATTAGAAAAGAATGGGACCATGCAACTTGGAATGGAAACATGTGGGAGGACCCTAATGAACCTGGGGACACTGAGTTTGTAAACTCTGATGAACATTTTTTTCCAAAAGAAACAGCTTCCCCATCTCCAGTAGTGGCAGCACCTGCTCCCCAACCCATGCTGCCATCAGCCTTTCAGCCTTTGAGAAGATAGACCCTGTGCTGCCTGAGGCAACAGTGATGGACTTCCCTCAGGTAGTTGCCAGGCAAGATAATGTTGATTTTCCTCAGAATCAACATGCAGAAATTATTTCCAGGGTGAGTCTTCAGACTAAGATTTCCCATTGGAACAAGTCAAGGAGGAAAGTGTGAGGAATGTTCACTCTCCCATTCAAACAGGCAGAGGTCTACCAGCCTCCTTTCAGGGGAAGACTTCTGGTCTGGTGTTATTGCTACAGCAAGCTGGGAAAGAGGGCATAGGGAGGTCCCACTCTCCTTTTTAGGCAAGCAGACGTTTCATGCCTTCCTTCAGCAGGTGGTGTGGGTTTGTCACTGTAACAAGCCAGGGAAGAAGGCAGACAGAGTGTTCACTCTCCTATTCAGGAAGACCAAGATCTCTAAGCCTCCTTCCAGTGATAGATTGCTGAGACTTATGGGGTAGAGCAAGCCAAGGAAGGAGACCCAAGGAGTGCTGTCCCTCCTGTTCTTGCTGCCAGTGGCCTCTAACCTCTTTCCAGGGAGAGTCTGTAGGCTTGGTTTTATTGTTGCTTCAAGTTGGGGAAGAAGATTTTGGGCATGTAATTTCTCTGTTTAGGCTTCAGAAGAGTTATTCTTTATTTGTTACGAAAGCTCCTAGATACTAACCTTTTAGAAGCCAGAACCACAGGGATCTACCGGAAAAGTATGCAGGCAAATTGTTTCCAGGGTGAAGTTGGGAGTTGGACTGATTCCAGGGGTAACAGCTTCTGGAAGTGCTCACATGGTTGAGCACTCCTTCTCCCGACTTTGTTCATTTTGCTTTGGGAAGATACTTTGGTGCCTAGTCCCTGCTACTACTCAAGCAAGATGATTTAAGAGCCAAGCCTTCTGTCAGGGGCCATCAAATTTGGGGTGCAAGCCTCTCACCCCTCAGAAAGACGCTGAAAGTTGGTAAATCCTTTATGATTTACCAAGCATCTAGTAAACTTGGTGCTAGAGTATATTTCTGCTTTTTCTGCATGTTTTGATGTGTATAGTTTCTTAGTCATTCAGTGTGTAAGAGTCTTCCAAGTAGATTCTGACTTTCTTTTGAAGAGAATCCATCTGTGTGTAGATATTTACTCAGTTAATCCATGAGAGGTAGTCAAGGGCCTCCTATTCTACCATTTGCTGACACCACTCCTAGAATTTTTGTGACAGATGGATAAAATGACTCTATCTTTATGAAACACCCCTCTTTATTCCTAGTAAAAATTCTTGTTCCAAACTGTATGGTATTTGGTATTAAAATAGTGATTCCAACTTTCTTATGATTACTGTTTGGAATATCTTTTAAAATCCTTTTACTCTTGAACTATATTTCCTTTAAAATGAGTTTCTTGTAGAATAGAGTTTTTTCATTGTCCAATAAGATGATCTCAGCCTTTTAACTGGAGATTTACATGCACAGGTAATGTATTTAGCAATATACTAGGTTTAAACAAACCTACTGACTTTCTATTTGCCCTCTCTTTTCTTTAATCATTTTTTCCTTTTTTTATGTCTTATTTTGGATTAGTTGCATATTTTTAGCATTCCATTTTATTTACACTATTGGCTTAGTTGCTATACTTTTATTCCTACTTCCAGTTATTTGTGACATTAATAATTTACTTCCCTATGTGTGATTAAATAATGACACATAATTTTTCTATATACTTTAAAGAATCTAGAGATGAGAAAATAAATATTTCTCATTTGCCACTTGGGTAGTTTTTATTAATTTGTATATTTAAAGGTTTACATGTGGTAGTACTTTTCTTTTTCCTAACAAACTTTCTTCCACATTTCCCATAGTTCAGGTCTGCTGACCACAGCTGTCTCTGAATTTATTGTTCCAAAATCGTCTTTCGTTTTCTTCATTTTTCAAATAAATTTTAGCTGGCTTTACAAGTATAACTTTTCAGGTTTTTGTGTGTTCGTTTTCACAGCCTTTTGTAGATTCCGTTCCATTATTTGTCTGGCTTAAATGGTTTTTGAGAGAAAGTATAACACCCTTTCTAAGTGCTAAGTTATATAGAAAATGGGTGTCTTTTCTCTGGTTATTTTTAAATATTTGATTTATTTTTCTTAATCATTTTTAAGCTATTTGAATTTCATGTGTCTTTGTTGGTTTTCTTTTTTTATCTTACTTTATTTTATTGAGTTTTCTGAATCCATGCTTTGATAGATGTTTTCAAACGTGGAAAATGTTCTTCCAATATTGTTTGTATCTTTCATTCCCTCTCCTTTCCTAATGATATTCCAATTACATGTATATTGTACAACTTGATGTCGTTCGAAAAGTCACCAAGGTTCTGTTTATTCTTTCAGTCTTTTTTCCTTTGCTACTCATTTATATTAAGTCTTATTGCTATGTGATCAAATGCACTCACGTTTCTTTATGCAGTGTCTGAACCATTGTTAATCCAATCCAGTGAAATTTGTATATTCTTTATCATACTTTTTTCCATTTCTAGAAATGACGTTCTAATTTTATCTATTCCATTTTACCTCATTAAGTTTGTGTTTTCCTATACATATGTGAGCATATTGGTGATATTTGCAATGGTTATTTAAAAGGTCTTGTCTGTTGATCACAGCATCTCTCCCCTTTCTATGTGTTTCTACTGAGTTTTCCCTTGTTTATGAGTCACATTTATTTCTTCTTAGATCTAGTAATATATTAATACACAGATTTCAAGGTGAATGAAGTTACAGTATTGTGACACTAGGCTAAAGTGAAGTATAAGATTTTAACCTGCTTTTGAAAACATGAAGTTAAGCATCATTTTTTTTTCCAATCTTGAAACACGTAATCATTCATTTATTTCATAATCATTTATTGATCTTGGCATGTTTTTGGTTACTGATGAAAATATCTTTCAAAGAGAGACTTTGACAATTATTTATTCAGTAAGCTAAAATGTCTTCTAAATTTTTTAGCCATATCTTGCAGAGTCAAAAGCAAATTAGACTGTAGGCTTTTCTATGGTACAAACCAGGACTGAATTATATTTGTATCTATCCTCCAATCACTTGGCACAGTCAGTAACAGAAGCTCAATAAACATTATATTTAATCAAAAGGCAGGTAAATAAGAAGCCTGTAAGAAATATAGAAGAAGTCTATATTTCTTTGACTTCCCTAGAAAACTAAGAAGCCTGCCTTTAAAAAAAAAAAAAAAAAAAAAAAAAAAAGCTATTATTTATTATCTAGTTTTTAAATTTTATTTTACTTTAAGTTCCAGGATACATGTGCAGCATGTGCAGGCTCGTCACATAGGTATACATATGCCATGGTGGTTTGCTGCACCTATCAACCCGTCATAAGTAGTGACAAATTATGGTTGACATTTCCAAGTGATAATTTTACTTAAGTGACAAAAATGTACCACATACAAGGATTACATAAGAATATCTAAGACTTTTCTGAATATATTTCATCTCACATTTTCTATTCAGTATGCGGCATTCTCTAAAGTCATTCCCATTTTCACAAAGGTTCAATTATGCACATTTTCTTGGTTAATCTGGCTGCAGAACTGCATGGTTACTTTGCTTACTTCTAAACTGTTAATTTATTGTGAGCTATTACGAATATAATAATTGCAAGAATTAAACCTTAAACGGGGTTAGGAATTAATCTCAGAATACAGACAGGTTCTTCTCAAGTGTGGCTACAGGTATTTACTAAGCCCAAATTCAACTCTCTTTCACAATGTAGCTGGATTAGAAAATGTTAAATGGTGAGTAGGACTGACTTTGTTCGGAATGGGTGTTAACATTCAGATGAACGAATAAATTCTTGAGGTAGAAGAATATTTGACTGAAAAATTAAAGGCATATATTTTCTGTGGCTAGATTATCACTCTGATTTTTTTTACAGAAAAAAATAATTTGGTATTTAGCCATTATATATGTTGAATGATAGCAAGTGATTAATGAAAATTGAATGAGTAACATAGGGAAATACAGAAATCTATAAAATTGTAATTTGCCATCATATTCACAGTGTTACAGAAGGTAAAATGAGGCATCCACCTCAATTCCTAATATACATTCGAAATGGCTTATGTTCATTAAGAAATTTGCCTAAAATAATATGTCAGGAATTCAGATTAACAGTCCAGGATTTTTCCATTCATCTGTACTGAGTGTTTTCTTTATGTTTAGCTACACAAAAGATGTCAAAATTGGCCGGGTGCAGTGGCTCACGCCTGTAATCCCAGCACTTTGGGAGGCCGAGGAGGGCGGACCACCTGAAGTCAGGAGTTCGAGATCAGCCTGGGCAACACGGTGAAACCCCCGTCTCTACTAAAAATACAAAATTAGCCGGGCATGGCGGCACATGCCTGTAATCCGAGCTACTTGGGAGGCTGTGGCAGGAGAATTGCTTTGAACCTGGGAGGCGGAGGATGCGGTGAGCCATTGCACTCCAGCCTGGGCAACAAGAGTAAATCTCCGTCTTACCAAAAATAAATAAATAAATAAATAAAAATGTCAAAATTACAATCTCCTTCAAGTCTTCAGAAGATTATCTTTGGTTAACCTGCTGTGGGGAAAAATGGTTTCTCAAACAGGAGTTCACCCTTCATTGGCAGCTTCCCATGAGAATCCAAAGTAGAGTTGAGTGAAGGAAAGAAGCAGATGAAACGAAGGATTGAGGAAAGTAGAACCAGAAATATTAGTAGAGAGAAGAGACTAGATGGAAATTATGGTGACAGGCACAAAAGGATTGTTAAACGTGAATAAACAAGATTTAGGCTGACAGAAAATGGAGTGAGGGTTTTTGAACAAAGCGTATACTCATGGAGAAAGACTAAGCATATCCAACCCCAATTAAAAAGGCTCATATATATTCTGACTTTTATCAGTCTAATATTATTTATCTTTTCATAATATTGTAACCTAATGGGAAAGAAGACATAAGAATTTTTTTTTAATTATTATTATACTTTAAGTTCTAGGGTACATGTGCATAACGTGCAGGTTTGTTACATATGTATACTTGTGCCATATTGGTGTGCTGCACGCATCAACTTGTCAGCACCCATCAACTCGTCATTTAGAAGACATAAGAAATTTAAGGTTTAAAAACTTACCTCTAGTAATGAAAAATCCTGTGAACTGATGTGTGGATTTTATTTCCTTTATCTTTGTTTATTTTGCTTCAGTTTTTGTTTTTGCTTTAAATTAATCAGTCATTGAACATATCGTTTTTAAAAGGACTAGTTCAGTGTTTCCCAGCCATTGGTTCACAGACCAAAGAAGCGAGATATGTCTCTAATGTTTACTCCTGGCATCAATAGGACCAAAATAATACAAATCAAAAATTCTTGATATAAAATCTATTTCTAAATACTGTGCTAAATTTCCCCCAAAATTTCAAAGAGACCAGTGAACAGATTCCGACATACAGAAAATATTTATAAATCACAAATTATTAAACAATTCCTTCAAATATTTGAATTTTTAAATTTCTTCATTTTAAAAATAAAACGTCTAGCCAAGAAGGTTGTAACTCAATGATATCACAAGAAGGCATGATTATTTCTGGAGTATTAAATCCTATTTTATATAACATAACTGTATAGAATAATGTTTACTTTACTTGGCTTTATTGAAGATGTAGTACTAAATTTGAAGATAACAAAAATAAAATTAAAAATAGTCCTTTATGATAGAAGCCTTTCTAATATCTATTCTATTCCCTGATAGTTCAAAAAGAAAACCAAGTAGAATTTAATTATTTTACAACTTAGAATAAACATTGAGTCTCATCTATTATACTGTCTTTGTAAGAATTGAGTTCAAAACTATTTTTTAGTTATTATATTTCTTTTGTAGGCATCACATTTTGAGTTTTTACTTCTCTTGTTGTCATTATAAACCTGCCTTTAAAAATTTCCTCTGCACTCTTTCTATTTTGTTGCTTATGATCACTTCAGAGCTAGAAAATCAAATTAACGGATTGTATGTTAAAGTAATATCACTATGTCTGTGGTTGAAAAAAATGCATAGTTCCAGGCTAGGGTTTTGTGACAACTACATTAGTAACTCAAATATTACCCCTATTTCTTAAATTGTGTCTGTGTTCTCGAGGACTGAGATTTTATTTTACTTTTGTTTGAACATTTATCTGAAATATGCTGAAAAATGTTCATAGTACACAGTTTTGTTTAAATCAAAGCAATCTGGCACTTAAAAGTGTTCATTTCAGAAAATTTACATTGTAAAAGCCAATAGTTAAATTTGGAGGAGGGAGGAAAGAAGTGTAATGGTAATCTGTTCCCATCTAAAGATAGAATTATCCTTCAAGGTTGAGTGGATATAATTTGCCATCATATAACTCTCATGACAAATAGTGCCTTCAGGCAATGTGGCTGTAATAATTGTTCGATTACATACTTTTAGCTTTCAAATGACCAAAGCCATTATTATGCATCCTATTAATAGATATACAGGCATATACTAAGCACATGGATAAAGTGTGGGTTTTTTTGAAGGATTAATTTAGCTTCGAAAATAAGCTATATTATAATTATCTGTAATTTTAGTAATTGTAATTTAATGTCATCTAATCTAATAATGGTGATTACCCTCTAATCAAACAATTTTACCAAATATAATTCCTGTCACCCAATCAAACTATAAGACTGATTCTTATTTAATTTAATAAAACTAGTAAATAAAGGTATTTATTTTTTAGAATAAGAGATGAGTATTTTAGCAACAAAATATCTTGGTTTTGAAACATGTTGACTATATGTAGGATGCTCTTATGTACACAGAAGTTCAAGGTTCTTGAGTAATGGTCTTTATATAAACTCATTTTATTGCTCACATATGTTTCATTTCTAAAAGCATTATTCAGATCTACAAATCACTCCTTAGTGAAGAACATTGTTGTACTGGGTGTAACTTTAGTTTTATTATTATCCCTTACATGTAGAACATGGAAAGAAGTTTGTTTTATATTGATCATACTCTCATTGGAAATATTAAGTTGATTACACTATACTTGTTTTTTAAACAAGAAATGTTTCAAATATAAAATTGTATTTCCATAGGAATAATATCATTGACTGTTGAAATTTTAACAAAATTGGAACTGGGGCAAAGAACTAAATGAAAATACAGTCAATACCTTCCTGATAAGGCAAAAGCTTTGTTTCTGAGGCTCTCAAGCTCTGTGACTAAGTTTTTTAATTAAAAAAATTTAAAGCAAAGTGGAACATGATTGTTATATAGAAAAGCCTTTCTAATAGTTCTGTGACTCCTAGATCTTCAATGGCTATTAGTTGGAATACCCAAGGAAACAAGCAAAAGGTGAATTTTAAAAAAATACCTCCAAGTTTTCTAGTCAGCATTATCACCCTCTAGATTTGTGTCACTTGCATGTGGAGTGCCTCAATTTATTGCCCAGTAGTATATTAACACATTAACATACTATATACATTTCAAAGCATTTCATATCAACGATCTCATTTGGGATACTTAATCATTCTTCTTACCTAGGATTTAAAACTCTGATATTGAACTGCGTTTATAAAGCTATTTTATTTTTTTCACAAGGATTATTTTTCTGAAATTCAGGTAAGAGCCCTTCAGTTTTTATTTGTTTGTTTGTTGAGACTGAGTCTCACTCTGTCACCCAGGTTGGAGTGCAGTGGCACCACGTCGGCTCACTGCAACCTCCATTTCCCAGGTTCACGTGATTCTCCTACCTCAGCCTCCCGAGTAGTTGAGATAACAGGCTAGCCCCTTAGTTTTAAATGTAACAGATTCATGAATTCTTTGGAAAGAATTTTGATTGGTGAGTTAAAACACAAAAGAAGGTTCATTAATGTTCTCAACCCAAAAAACCTGAAAAGTATTTGAGGTGATGAATATGTTAATTAGTTGATTTAATCATTTCACATATAAACATGTATGGAAACATAAGATTGTATCCCATAAATATAGACAATTAGTGTTTCTCAAATAAAAAGTAAAATATTTTATTTAAAAGGCAGAGACAAGCACATTCTCAGGAAAATAATTCCTAGTATTTCCTCTGTGATCTAATTTTTAAAGTAAGAATTTAAATTTTGTAAAAAATAAATTTCCCAAGTCAAGCCACCTGCCCACCAATTCTGCTCCTCCCCAAAGCATGAACCAGCTCAGTGCCCAGCCCATAGGGTGGCTTCGTCTGAGCAAGGACCAATCTGGCACACTACCTCCAGGGGAGTGACACCTAAGGCAAGTCATTGGCTGACCAGTTTCACACATTTCTTGAACATGAATCAGCCTGGCATTCTACCCCAAGGGGAGCAGTACTTGATGTGAGCTGCAGATCAACCAGCCCTGTGCCTCCCCAGAGTGCAGACAAGCCCAGTGTCCAGCCACAATAGGAGCAATACCCAAACACGGCTTCCACCAAATCAGCCTTGATCTTTCCCCAGAGCACAGATCAGCCTGATGCCCTGACCGTAGGGGTGTAGTGTTGCATGCAAATGTCCACGCTACCAGAAATGGACTTCCCTGTGAAAGACATCAGCCCAATGCCCCATGTCCATGGGAGAAGAGCCCAAGTAGGCAGTGTAGCCACAGAAAAAGCATCTTCAGCATAAGCCACTGAGACACTTGCAGATATCCCATGCACATATATTGGAAGAATTAATGTTCCTAAAATGTTCATACTATCCAAACAATCTACAGATTCAATGCAAACACTATCAAAATACCAATGACATTATTCACAACAATAGAAAACAATTCTAAAAATTTGTATGAAATACAAAGAGCCAGAATATCTGAAGCAATCATGAGCAAAAAGAAAAAAGATGGAGGCATCATAATATCTGGCTTCAAAATGTACTACAAAGTTATAGAAACCAAAATAGCATGGTACTGGCATAAAAGCAGATACATGGACCAATGGGACAGAATAGATAGCCAACAAATAAGTCATGCTATTTATATCCAAACCATTTTCAACAATGGTTCCAAGACACTAGAGTGGGAAAAGGACAGTCTCTTCAGTAAGTGGTGCTGGAAAAACTGGATATCCATATGCAGATGAATGATACCAGATGCCAATTTCTCACCATGTACAAAAATAAACTCAGAGGGGATTAAAAAATTAAATGTAAAAACCAGAATCTGTAGAACTACTAGAAGAAAACTTAGAGGAAATGCTTAAATATAATTGTCTGGGCAAATATTTTATGATTAAGCCCTCAAAAACACTGGCGACAAAAGCAAAAATAGACAAATGGGTTTATACAATAAAGCTTCTATATAAAACTATAAAGCTTCTGCACAGCAAGGAAAATAATCAACAGAGTGAAGAGACAACCTGAAAATGGGAGAACATATTTTTAAACTAGTCATCTGATAAGAGATTAATATCGAAAATATGCAAGAAATTCAAACAACAAATATCAAATAATAATAAGAAGAATTTTAACATGAGAAAAGACTTGAATGAAATTTCTCAAAGGGAGACATATGAATGACCAACAAGTATATGAAAATTTCTTCACCATCACTCATCATAAGGAAAATGAAAATCAAAGCCCCAATGAGATACCATCTCACTCCAGTTAGAATGGCTATCATCAAAAAACAACAAAAAAATAGCAAATTCTGACAAAATGCCAAGAACAGGAAGCAATTATATATGGTTGATAAAAATACAAATTAGTATATTATTAGAAAAACAGTATGGAAGTTTCTCAATGAACTAAAAATAGAACTACCATGTGATCTAGCAATTCCACTACTGGATTTAGAATCGAAGGGAAGGACATCAGTATGTTGAAAAGATATTTACATTCCCATGTTTTTTGTAGTACTATTCATAATAGCCAAGAAATAGAATCAGCCTAAGTGTCCATCAACAGATGAATGCACAAAGAAAATGTGGTATGTATACACAATGTAATACTATTTAGCCATAACAAAGAATAAAATTCTTTCATTCACCACAATATGAAAGAGCCTGGAGGGTATTATGTTAGGTAAAATAGATACAGAAAAATTAATACTTCATGCTGTCATTCATATGTGGAAGCTAAAAGGGTTTATATTATGGAAGTAAAGAATAGAATAGTGATTACTAGAGGCTGGGAAGAGTAGAGGGAGAAAGAATAGGGAAAGGTTGGTTAACAAACATAAAATTACAAATTACACCTAAATGGGAGTAATAAGTTCCAGTGTTCTATAACACTGTATGGTGACTATAGTAAATAATAATTTATGGTATATTTTCAAATACCTAAAAAGGAGAACTTTGAATGCTTCCATCACAAAGAAATAATAAAGGTTTGAGGTGATATATATATGCTAATGACCCTGATTTGATCATTACATATTGTATTCATGTACTGAAATATCACACTCTACCCCACAAATATATACAGTTATTATGTGTCAACTATATATACACATAATAAATACCCAGAATTCAAATTGTCTTTTCATAAAGATTTAAGTTACTTTTCAAAAAAAAGATTATAGGATATCTTTACAATTGACTGATACAATCTGATACATTAGATATTTGCCATTTTTTTATTCCTTAAGTAGGCTATTTTACAACTCTAGAGATAGAAGCTTTAACTTGTAGAAACTTGTAGAAAATGGAGATTAATACAAATGATTCCTGACCATAGAAATGCAAAATGTATCAGTGGAATGCAATTGATTATTGCTGTGTGGATATTGAACAAATTTTCATTTGAAATTTATTTTAGCATTCCTTTCTGACAATAAATATTTGAAACTTGAGTTCTTTCTTGATCTTACAGCATATCGCACTGGCTCTCTCATTAATTAATTAGTTAAGTAATGTTTGATGCATGCTTATCTTAAGAATAACAATTCCCTTTGTCTAGTATTTACTAAATCAATATTTCAATAACTAATTTATCTAAATTGCATAGGTTTATATAATATTATGAGCTGAATTGTGTTGCCCAAAAATTCAGGCATAGAATTTCTAATCCTCAGTAACTCAAAATATGACAGTATTTGGAGGACCTTAACATGGTAATGAGTTAAAGTATGTAAGTAAGACTTAATAAACTTTGATTGGTATCCTTATAAGAGAAGGAAATTTAAACACACAAAGATACACCAGGTATGCATCCAAACAGACAAAATGCCATGCGAGAAAACAGTTAAAGGGGGGCTATCTAAAAGCCAAGGAGAGAGGTCTCAGAAGAAACCAAAGCAGACACCTAGATCTTGGAGTTCTAACCTACAGAGCTGTGAGAAAATAGATTTGTATTGTTTAAATCACCCAGTCTGTGGAATTTTGTTGTGGCATATATTTATAAGAGGCATATATATAGAGAGATTGATTTATAAGATCACTGTGTAAAATATTAAAATCAATCTAAATGCCCATGAGTAAAGGTAAATATAGGAATATTATGGTATAAGAATACAATGGCATACTGTTGAACATGTTAAAATTAGTGGAATAGGTTTATATTTACCAAAATGAATACATATAAAGAATAAAATATGAAGTGAAAATGCACATTGTACAATGGTTAATACCATTAATGTATATTTCAAACATATAAATACAAAACCCAGTTGTATAAACTGTTCACTAGTATACATATATAGTATAAAATATTAAATCATAAGTATAAAATATTCATAAGAATGGCATTGTCTGATAATATTGGGAAGAGAACTGGACTGAAGTTAAACAGTGAGGTTTACTCAAAGTTCCTTATGTTAAATACATATAAAACATAAGATACAAAATGTAAAATGCTTTCATTAATATAAAAATAATTTCATTAATCCTGTGACATGATATTATAGGTGTTTCTTGAAGCTTTCAATATAGTTTTTCCTGAATCTTTTAGTGAATATAAAGACAAAAAATGAACACTAAAAAACGATTTTATTATGTAGTTTTAGGAGAACTGCAGCTTTCCACATAGTGACTAAAAACTAAGATATAATTGGAGAAATCTCCACTAAGTGTTAAGTTCTCAGTGAGTATGGCCCTATGCTATAGGCTAGTTAAATGTAATTGACATCAATTACAATATAATTCATAAAAAGGATAAATAGCAGTGTGGCATTATTTACAATCGAATGGCCATTATTCAGAGCATTTTCCGAAAATGTGGTTTGTTTGTTTGCATCTGCCATTTTTTGAGAGTAGAAGTTTATTCCACTAATTTCTATTCTGTTCTGATAGCTTTCTGAGTATAAAGACAAGCTTTGCTAAAATGCATAGACAGGTAGGAATTGTTGAACAAAAGGATTAGTCCTATTGGAAATTTCACAGCTAGATTCTACAAGGTAAGCAAATGACTTCTAAATTTCTGATGGATTAAAGTAATGCATGTGATACACTAAACTTTTCTTGAAGTTTAAAATTAGAGTTGATCTTGCTTAAAATGCAAGATTTGCAATCTACCTTAAAGTAAGGTGGTATTGTAGTAATTTACCAACCTTTATAAAATCAATATAGTCATTTCTAGTCCATCCAGCTCTCACAAACTTTGCATTTTTGACATTTTTGCAAAATTATCTCCTACCATCTCTGTAGTAATTCTCATTGATTGCAATGCACTTGATCAGAGACAAAGCAATAAACTGCAGGCACCGATGCTGCTAAAGTCAGCAAATAAGCCAGTTATGGTTTAATTTTCTATTTTTGCTTTTTCATGCCTTTTTTAAGTTTTAAAACAGCAAAATTTTGTGCTCTTGAATTTAGCAAGCATCTTCACACCAGACTTGGCTAAACCATCTAAGCTAACTTCATTATCCCAAATGTTAATAATTGCATTTCAATAATGGTTTTCATTAAAGTACCTCCAGGAGCTTAACACACATCAATTAAGGTACAGCACGCCCCTGTGAAGCAGGTCAGGATTATTATATCCTCTGAGACACAATGAGGTTACTGACTGAAGGTCATGGAGCAAATTAACAACAAAGTAAGTAGTAAAAGAGCCTCAGTTCTAACTAAACTCATACTTTTTCTCTTAGTATTGTATTTGTTTTTCTAAATGCTATCTGCATTTTATTTGCCTTCCATTTTAAATGATATAGAAATTCAATAGTTCGAATATTGTAAATTTAAAATATATAACTATAGGTAGCTTTACCAATTCTGATCTACACAAGATTGATCAGTTAATGTCAAAATTTTAAAACATTGCTTGGGTTTTATGCTTTTTGCTTAAGAAAATGATTCTAAGACATTTGTATTTTAAACATTAATGCTAACATTTACCCTTAAATATAACTTTCTCATAAATCTACTGAGTAACATTATACTTATCTATGGGTTAAATTGTTTCTTATATTTTTTCTTTACCTACAGAAGCCAAGTCAGTAATCATGGTTACACATAATGAATCATTGTCATTCCCTGGCAGGAGCTAAAATGAGTAGTAGATAAATAAATAAATGTTTTTTGATGGACCGTTTGGCAGTACCTACTTGGAAAATGGAACACTAGAACAGGGTACAGAGAAACTCAGCTGGAAAAGGACTGTTAAAGGGATGCTAAAATGATGAAAAGTTGTAGAGACATTCATACATACTCAGGCTTAGGACTTGTGAGTTAGGAAAATGAAAACTATGGACGATATATAATTTATTAAACCAAGAAGTGTGTGCCAAATGTGTTCAGAGTCTTAAAATAGTAGTATACCATACCTTGAATCTTGAAAGAGGTATCTTAGAATCATTGGATTTGTCATTTTAAACAGTAAGTAATAATCATATGATGAAATAATATGATATGGATTATATAATAATTTATTGGATTGCAGATGTTTCAGCAAAACAACACTGCTATTAAAGCTGTTTATTTTAAACACATGTTATTTGGGTTAGGTATAAAGTCTGTATCTTGAAAACTAGATATTAAATATTCCATTTATCTACCATGATTATTTATATAGACCACCTAACTGATTTGAAAAAAAAAAAAAATCACTTGGTCATTGATTATCTTGAGGCAAAGATGTCCCATTTTCCCTGGCAACTATGATGATATGTTTTATCAACCAACTCTCAACTTCGATATCACATTTCTATTATGGGAAAGAAAGCTATATGTGTTTATTGGTTAAATATAGAGCTATGGATGTGAATAAACAAACTTCTAAACTTGGAATGTTTATTCAGTTTAAATCTCCACTTAATTCATTTAAAATATCCTGAATGATTTATTTTCCTCTCTTGGGGATTCTGTACACTATTGATATTTTTTGTCTTAGCCTTTTCATTCAATCTAAACCAGCAAATAATGGGGAAAAACTTTAGCATGAAAGAATGAAAAGGCAGGAAACCTTAATTCAGAGCATGATACTTACCTTAGATACACCCTACAGAAGACAACTTTAGTAATGAAGTGATTTGGTTCCTAAAAGTCAATTTTATCCAAGATTGCTTTCATAGTACTCAGTGAAAGGTTAGTCATCATAGGGGAACCTGGGCAGTCTAGGAAACTATAAGGAGAACGTGACAGGCACTGGACTCTGTATAGTTCTCCACTAATAAGCATCTGATATCTTACAAACTGCCTGTTCATTATTTTCCAGTTAAACAGCAGGTTGGTAACGATCAATGGATGACAATACCTACTATTTATATCTTGTTTAATTTCATGTAGCAAGTTAAGACTCACATTTTCTGGGCCAGCAAATATAAAGAAACTATGGAAATAACCCTAAACATTATTTCTTTTTTTTTTTTTTTGAATAGCAAATAGTTTATTGGTATGTAGATGGTTTCAATGGGAGTAATAAATTTACATGAACAGGAGACAATAATCAAGTCAGAAGAATAAATGCTTACTAATCATCAGAAAATCTGTGGCCATTAGGGCTGGCATGTAAAAAGCCAAAATCACTCAGAGGCCAAACCTGGAATCTGCAGAATTCTGTAGATTATCACATTTTAACCAAACATGACCCATTGGCACCATATGTCTGTTCTATAATTCATTCAATTTTTAGGGAAATCGCAGGGCTTCCAGAAAAAAGAAAAAAGTAAAGCATGTCTCAAAGCATATGTGGGTGATTCATAATTTCAGGAATCCTCGGGCTGCAAAGAACCCTGAAGACCCTCAACCAGGACACAGGTGACCCTAAAAAATATTACCTTTTGAGCTTTGTTTACTTAAAGAAGAACTGTGATATTGAAATATAATATGTTTTGTTTTTAAATTAGTCTGTGCTGAAGGCACATGTAAATCACGAAAACCTACAAGCTATTTCAGAAGTTGATGAGATACTCAACAGGAAGCTTATAGCAAGTGCAGTTTTTCATTTTATACTGCCTGCCAGTTATGCCCAAAGTAGCGTGGGCTGAGTAAAGGACATGAGTGAGAAGGCATTGACTACTGCTAATTCAGAATGGAAAGTTTTGAACTGTATTTTTATGCTAGTCTTGAGGCTGTTATTTTTTAAATCCAAAGAATGCAAAGAAATATATCAAGAAGAGCTACCTATTAAAGTAGGGGAGTGCTAATTAGATTTTTTTATTCTTTAATAAGACCCAACTTTAAATTGTGCATTCTTTTTGGGACATCACGTGAAGATAAAATGAGATAACGGAAGTTCCATTAAAATCATGTAACTGAAAAAATTCACTCATATTTGCCTGACTCCATTTGAATTTCTTTAAGTGAAAAAAAATAAGTTGTATAAAAAAAATAAAAATAAAAAGAGAGCATTTCCCCATCAGGAATTGCTGAGAAAGTATCTACCAAAATTGCAATATTCATTTTATTTCATAACTGTACAGCACGTATAGTTGAGTTTTTTCAGAAATAGAAACTTAAAATATAAAAATACAGAGATGTAATACAATTGCTTGGGCAAAGTTCTAGTAAGTGAAACGATGATTTCCCAAACCAAAGGACTCTTGTTCTGTTAGCTTTTATAGAAAATGCTGCTGACACTTCTGCCATCTAACCATTTGAAATGACATTTCCAACTTGATAGAATAACTACACACACACACACACACACACACACACCCTTTAGGAAAGTCAGTGCCTAGGAAAACGTAATGCTTAGAATTGATGCAGCAGAATGCAAAGTGGAGATGTGTTTTCCACAGTACTCTTTGGTACAGGAATTAAAGTAGTTCTGCAACTCCATGAGACAGAGCAAAAATTGCCTCTGACTTATTATATGCCCTCTGCATATAGATGACGCGAATGATAGTACGGGGCTAAAACTTGACACTGACAGAAATGAAATATGTCTCAGAAAGTGTCTCCCATATGAAAAGAGAAAAATTCAGTACTCAAAATCAACATACAGAGATGGCAAATTCATGGTCCTTGTCTTTAAAGCACTTATATTTTGGTGAAGGGGAGGTATATAGACATGTAAATAGCTACTCTGAATATAAGACAAGATTACTAGGTTCAAAATGAAGTGTATGAAGTGTGGGTCAAGAGAAGTTGTTTGTTTTAATTACCATTAGTAGTAATTTCATTGAAATGGTGGCACTGAAGTAATTATTAAGGAGTTCTGGATATTAGGATTTGGAAGCAATAAGCACATAAGAAGATGAAGTCAGGTATGTGAAGAAGAAAGTGAAGAATGAAAAAAAAAAGGAAGAAAATTTCAAAATATCAGAGAATATCTAAATAAAACAATTGAACAGCAGCATCAAGGACTTGGGTGAGGAAAGCTGATGTGGAGTTATTATCTAAAGGTTCTTTGATGTCCAAACTTCCCTCATATTCCAAACTTCCCTATTGTTGAATACAGGGATACCCCTTTTCACCAAGCTGAAGGAGCCAGTCAATGAAGGGAGGATGTAAAACCATGAGGGATGTCAAAGGCTGAGAAAATAGAGAAAATGTGGAAACGTGCTGCATTGGGTACAGTGGGAGTTAAGGACACCAGGAGGTTGTAATCTGCAAGAAGAAGCATCTCAGTTTGAGCTGCAGATCAGGACAAGTTATAATTGTTGCCACAAGAAAATAGGGCTGCAATGAGGTAAAAGTGATTATCCTTAGAGAAAAGAAAATTAAGGAATTCTGATGCCAAGGTGTTATGTGGGATATGCATATGAATATAACAATAGTATGTGATCAACTCCATCAAACCCAGTAATGGCATGTGATGAAATTTAACATATAAAAATGATAAAACATTTTTTAGTAAACTGCTGATATATGGGACTTCCTAAATCAGTAGAAACTACGAACAAATATTTACAGCAAACATCACACTTATCTTTTGCTGTAGAAAAAAATATTAGAAACACAGTATGGGGAAGAGACCTGTGATGAGCAATGCCACTGTGGAGAACGAGAAGGTTGGGGTGTACTTGGATTACAATGTAGGCTTCAATGGAGGAGAGGTCGCTCAAGAAAGGTGATGAAACAATGAAAGGCAGCTGATGTGAGTGAAGAAGGGGAAGAACTGTTCTCTCGGCCCTGAGAAGAAAAGATTAAGTTACTTCTCTTCACAAAATAAAGTCTAAAAAATTTATGAAAATATTCTATACTAATATTAGGAGATTTATTAGTTTGTTCCATTGAGATTTAGAAATAGGTGAATTGTGTGTGTGCACATGGTGTGAGTTGGGGTATGGTTTTATTTTCATTCCTAAAATATCCAGTTGAAACAGCCCCATTTATCAAAAAGGTTTTTATCTTCCTACTTCTCTTTTATGCCATCCTTGTAATAAAACAAAAGTCCATGGATGTGTGGGTTTGTTTCTGGACTCAATTCTATTACATAGTTATATTTGCCTATCCTTAAGTCAATATGAGACCACACTGTCTTAATTACTGTAGCTTTATAGTGAGCATTAATAACCAGTAAATTATCTCCCCTGATCTTGTATTTTTTCTTCAAGAGTGACTTCAGTTTTTTTTAAACACGCTCTCTTACAGTACTTAAGGATGAACTAGAAAAGCATGTTGCCTTCTTGTTAGATTACATGGGGCATGTGGAGAAAATCGTCTAATAATCTAAAGGAATATAAGAAAAGATAAGCCAAAAGTGATTGGTTAAAAATAAAAGGTCATACAAACAACAAATTATAAAACGACAAAGTGAAATCTAAACTTATCAATGATTGCATTAAATATTAATGATATAAAAATATCATAAGAGGTTGCGATGCACAGATTAGACAGGACAGCAAGGCCTTATTATATTCTGTCTACAAGTCATGTCTTTTATATAGAAGACACAGACTGAAAGTAAATGGTTTGGAAAATGTTATATCACATAAACAGTAAAGATAAGAAAGATGGGTTGCAAGTTTAATATTAGATAAAATAGACATCAAGACAGATAGTATTATTAGAGTTTAAAAAAGGTTGCAGCATAATGCTAAGAGGAGAAATTTATCAGAAAAACAGTATTAAATAAACAAGGATTTTGCTTCACATATTGTAAGATATTTTTATCTTAAATATTTTCAATATATAATAGATATATTAAATATCTTAAACTATGTGAAGCAAAATTGACAAATGGAGAAACTTTTAGTTTTAAATTGTTTTATTGGAAGAATAATCTGATGCCAATAATCTATGGTTAAAATTAGGAAATTTTAAAAATAAGAGCAAAATACACCAAATTAGAAGGAAGAACATAATAAAGATTAGAGCATATATCAGTGGCATGAAAAATATTTAGAAAAGAGGAATTTTTAGAATAACAAAATCTAAATCTATAGAAAGACCCCCCAAAATTGACAGATTTCTAGATGAGTGTTTCTCAAGGGCAACACTATTGATATTTTGAAAGGGATAAGTATTTGTTGTGTGGTATAAAGCCTAAAATTAAGGCCCAATATTTATTCTTTGCTTTGATATCTAGTAAAATCAGGAGAGCCTTAAAAGTCCTAAACACAAATTCCCCTCCCCACTCTCTTCTAGAAAATAAGGTCCTCTAGTAAAACAGCCCTTCTTATCCAAACAACAACAACAAAAAGCACAGTTCCTGCTTATTCATGAATAGTGTTTTTAGTCATCTGCCAGACAGCCAATCACATCCTCCCAAGTGAACCAGGAGACACTTGATCCCCTTTGATCCTGCAGAGCCTGATTCCCATAGTTCCTGGTTGTTCACTCTGTTCTTGAGTATAAAACCTGTGTGGCCCTGGATGGCATGTTATATATTTCTCCCTTCAGCTTTAATTATATGTGACTAGTAAGCTGCTGTCAGTCTCGTCTGTGCAGTGTAGGGTGCCATGTGTTCTGCAATTACTATAATCCTACAGCAGGAATTCCTCCCTCCTCAATGTGGTTTATAGCAGGTGATTAAAACAGGGAGTGGGGCTGTCCATATGTCCTCACAATCTAGTAATAAGGAAATAGGTTAAAGATTTTGAAGATGATTTTTAAAATATGAATTTCCCATAAGCACATGAAAAGATGCTCAACATTATGAGTCACTAGGGAAATGCAAATTAAAACAACAGTGAGAGACCACCACACATCTATAGGAAGTGACGAAAACAGGGTGGCAGTCCAGTATATTGAAAGATTTTTAGAATCATCACTGGTCTCTAGCAACTACATGCTAGTAGCACCCTTCCACTCAAAATAGTGAGATGTTTACAGACATTGACAAATGCTTCCTTTGGTAAAATACAAAAAGTACAAACTATAAAAGAGGAAAAATTTAAAAATTTTGCAATCATGAAAATCAAAGGTTTTCAATTCCAAAGTAAAAACAAAAAACAAAGCAAAAAAATAAGGTGAAGACTGTAAAGCAATAATAGTAATCAAATGTCTTGTATTTATAATATACATGCATATAATTTTAAATAGTTTATATGTTTATGTATTTTATATAATTTATTATAAATGACACAATATGTAAATTATGTATATGTAATATGTATCTTTTTATATCATCTCTAACATATATGTGTATATATATGTTCTTACATATCAGTAATAAGAAAATGGCAAAAGATTTAAAACATGATTTACAAAAGAACAAATATGGATTTCCCATAAGCACATGAAATACTAAACATCATGAATCCCTCAAGAAACGCAAATTAAAAACCACGATGAGATACCACCACATACCTTTTAGAATGAAACATTTATAAAAACTATATCAAGAGTTGACAAGTCTGTGGGTCATTTCACACAATGCTAGTGAAGATATTTAAATTTTACAACTATTGTGGAAAACAACTTGGCACTTTCGTAATAACTTTGAAGCAAACTTCTCATATGGCCCAGTCATTCCATTCCTAGGTTTTACTCCAGAGAAAAAAACATATGTGCACATAAAGACTTGTACACAATTGTTACTAGCAACTGAATACAGCTCAAACATCCATCATCATATTAATAGATGAACAAATTTTGTTATATACAAAATCAATGAAATGAATAACTATTCATACATACAACAATGTGGAGGAATCACAAAATTATTATATTGAGAGAAACAAATACCAGATCAAAAATGTGCATTCAATATGATGCAATTTATATAAAATTCTAGAAAATTAAAATTAGTCTATGGTGAACGAAAGCAGAACAGTGGTTTCCTAGAGACAGGGATGGATACAGGGATGAATTGCAAAGAGACACATAGAAAATTTGAGGGAATCAACATGTTTGGTATCTTGATTTGGGAGACTGATTCACAGGTGTATATATTTCACACATTTATCTACTTTTTTTACTTCAAATATGTGTAGTTTATTGTACTTCAATTGCATTCAACGTTGAAAACAAAAGATGTGAACAATCATAAGTGTACATTTCTTCTTAATTAGTCGTTGTAGACAACATATATGTATCCCTTCTAACTAATTTAACAAATGTGACAGAAGTGGAGACAATATGTGTGTGCATCTGAGAGCTCTTTATAAGATAAGAAAATCACAGGCTGAGCATAAAAATATTATAGCTATTAGCAATTTGAAAATTCTATTGTTTTTCATCTCAATTAAGAACATTAAAAAATATGAAAAGTAGTGGAGAACACAGACATCATATGCTTCATGCAATAAGATGCTCTGTTATGGAAAATATCTACATATATTCTATTTAAGATGTTATAATGACAATAATATAGTCTTTTTGTTTTAAATTTTTTTCCAGCTTTAATGATGATTAAATGGGTACAAAGTGTGATTAATGGGTACAAACTGTATATATTTAAGGTGTACAATGTAATGTTTTGATATATGTATGCACTGTGAAATGATTGCCACAATCAAGATAATTAACATATCAATCGACTCACATAGTTATTTTGTGTGTGTGGTGAGAACATTTAAGATCAACACTCAGCAAATTTCAAGTATACAATATATGATTATTAACTGTAGTCACCATGCTATATAATAGACCCTCAGTACTTATTTCTTTTAGAAATGAAGTTTTGTACCTATTGACCAATACTTCCATTTTTTCCCAGCCTACTCCAGGACCTAGAAACCATCATTTTATCATCTGTTGTTATGAACTTAACTTTAAAATATATATATATCATCATTTTATCCTCTGTTGCTATGAACTTAACTTTAAAAAATACATTCCATATATAACTGAGATCATTCAGTATTTGCCTTTCTGTGTCTGGCTTATTTCATTTAGCATAATGTCTTCTAGTTTTATCCGCGTTGTTGCAAATGGTAATTTGCTACTTTTTAAAACTTGAATAATACTCCATTGTATACATATACCACATTTTCTCACATTTACACTACCTGTCTGGCTTCAGAAGATAACATTAAACATACCTTATATTTCCATTAAGTAAGATTGGTGTTTATTTCTGTAACACTACCTCTTTAATTACTTCTGTTAATATGTCTTCCTTTCTCCTTTTTTTTCACCAGAAACTTACTGCAATCTAACAGTTATCAAAAGCTATGCAGCTTTATTTCAAATTCTCATTAAATGAGATGTCATTGGTGAAACCTTTCCAGTGCTTCTAAGTAAAATGAACTATTCCTCTTCTTTCAATCTCCAAGGTACTTTGCCTGGTGTATTGTTTAACCTTTAGTTTAGTATTATAGGCATTTTTCTACTAATATTCTTAACAGATTCTATAGAGCACTGAAATAATCCACAACCTAAACCTATTCACTGCAAGGCACTGGGCTAAAAGTTGTAGCAAACAAATGTGTTTAAAGGTGTTGGAAACCACACTGAAGCGAAAGATCATGTGAATGAAGTGATGGTTACAGAACTCAGGTGCATCTTATGGGATGTCAAATGTTTCTCCCCATACCACATAGAAACCCATGGTCTTACTTTTCCTTCACTCAATTCTCTTTCTAGTTCTCTGCAGTTTCTCAATTCTAATATCTATGACTGTCCCCATGATCTTATGTTTTCTATAATCTGACTCATCACAAGAAATGTTATTTTCCATTGATCTCCAAATCTCTCACATAAGGCTTTCTGTGAGAGAAAATTCACAGGAGATTTGGGATAATATATCTGTTCTTAAAAGTCTTAGGCCACTTTGCAACCTGGTATTTCACTGGTCACTATTCTCTATAGAATTTAGTCACATCCGTGTTTTCACTAAGAATTTCTTTCTCCTTTCCCCTTTTTTTCTTTCTCAAAAATTATTTTGTACTCTCATTGACACCTCAGCCACTCATTTGTATTCAACTTGGCATCTTATATTACCTACACAAAGCTTATTAGTAGCTTATTAATATCTTTTTCCAAAGAAAAGATGGTGATCCCTAACATGAACACCTGTGTGAAAATATTTTTTAAACGATTTTAAAATATCATTATATATTATTGATTCTGTGTTGAGGTATTATAGGAAGGGGAAATTGATGACCCATTTAAAAGAGATGTCTCAGATATCTTACAAAGGAACTAAAACTTACGAAAAAAGTAAAATCAAAAAGAAATTGATAAACTGATAGAAAAATGAAGAACTCAGCAGGAGAAATCATAAAGCTAAATTTGTATTAAAGGCATGTCAAGAACAACAATATACATGTTCAACACTATTATAAAACAGTTTCCCCAAACTTACATCCCAGCAGATCCCTCTGTGCAGGTGATTTTGAACATGATCCGGTAGTTGAAATCCAGTATTCTAGGCAAGCTGCTGGACAGAAAACAGTAATAAGAGGCTTAGGTACAATTCAACTTAATATCAGAAAAAAATAGTACAACATCATTTGTTGCTGAAATTATCATTATAAGTTTATATAACCTAAAAATACAATCAGCTGAAAAATGACTAAGAATGGAAAGAGAAATCAGTAACATGGCCAGAGAGAAAATCAATACACATATATTGCTAGTTCTCTTACATGCCAGCAATAACGAGTAACAAAATACAAGAGACAATTATCTAATTCAAAATTGCAACAAAAAATATACATTTTGCAGCAATAAACTTAAAAAGAAATGTGTAAATCTTAAAAAACAATAAAGGCAGCAACAAAACTTTACTGGGGACATAAAAGCCTGAAGTAAGTAAAGAGCCATACAATGCTCCTGGATAGGAAGATTTGCCTTTATAAATATGTCAATTTTACTCAAATGAATGTTCAGGTTTAAGGCTCTTGAACTTATCAGTATAATTCTAAGTTCATTTGACAGAATAAACCAGAATAGTAAAAAGAAAATTATGACAATGTTAAAAAGAAAATTTGAAAGCCAGAGTAAAAACATAAGATTTCTTTATGTTGCTCTGCTTTAGTGATAAAAAACTCATTAATGTTTGTATATTTAGTGACAAAAACACGTTAATTAAAGTAGAATTAGGGTGTTCAAAAAATACATAGATCTATCTAACCAATAAAACAGCCATCCCAAAGATAGAGTCTAGTTAATTAAAATTGGAAATATGATAAAAGTAGTGTTTCAAATCAGAATATAAAGGACATATTTTTGAAAAATCCTTCTATATGAATTAATGAAAACTTTAGACAAAATAAAGTTAGATATCTGCCCCATACAACATATTAAAATATATTCTATCTACAGCACAAAATTAAATATAGAAAATTGAAATCATAACAGGACCATGAGAAACTATGCATTAATATCTATCTGATCATGAAGTGGAGAATGCCCTTCTAAGCATAAAATCTATAACATATGAAAGAAAAAGCCAACAAACTTTTTCAAAAAAATTTAAAAATTTTAACTCAAAAATATTATAAACAATATTAAAAGCAAATGACATACTGGAAAATATATGAAATTCATGTAACAGATAAAAGGTAATTTTTAAAATATAAAAATAACTTTTATGTTAATAAGATGAAGTAAAAAAGTACTAGGCAATATACATGAACAAAAAATTTAGGAAAGTGCCGGGCGTGGTGGCTCATGCCTATAATCCCAGCACTTTGGGAGGCCGAGGTGGGCGGATCACGAGGTCAGGAGATCGAGACCATCCTGACCAACACAGTGAAACCCCGTCTCTACTAAATATACAAAAAATTAACTTAGCGTGGTGGTGAGTGCCTGTAGTTTCAGCTACTCAGGAGGCTGAGGCAGGAGAATGTCATGAACCTGGGAGGCAGAACTTGCAGTGAGCCAAGATTGCATCACTGCACTCCAGCCTGGGGGAGAGAGTGACACTCCATCTCAAAAAAAAAAAAAAAAAAAAAAAAAAAAAAATTAGGAAAGAGCATATATATTATTGCTTTTTACATTTCTAGCAGCCATATGACTAAATCACGAGGCTCCTTTGTAATAAAATGAAACAAATACTTTTTTAATGATAATAATTATTTCATCAACTTGGAAATATATATGCTGATATAGTTTGGCTGTGTCCCCACTGAAATCTCATCTTGAATTGTAGTTCTCATAATTCCTACATGTTGTGGCAGAGGCCCAGTGGGAGATAATTGAATCACATTGGTGGTTCCCCCCATGCTGTTCCCGTGGTAGTGAATAAGTGTCATGAGATCTGATGATTTTAGGAGTTTCCCCTTTTGCTTGGCTCTCATTCTCTCTTTCCTGCCGCCATGTAAGATGTGCCTTTTTCCTTTTGTCGTTACTGTGAGGCCTACCCACCCACGTGGAACTGCAAGTCCATTAAATCTCTTTTTCCTTAATAAATTGCCCAGTTTGGGGATGTTTTTATCAGCAGCGTGAAAACAGACCAATACATATACGTATGTGGTAATACAGGATATTGGCAAAATTATAATAAAAGAAAGGGTAATACAACACTGGCAGAAAGTTAATTCAGTTTACCATCTTCAGGGGGATGATTGCAATTGAAAGTATGAAAATTCAGTTAAATACATGACAAAGAAATTTTCTGTCTAGGAATTTATCCTAAGAAGCAATAGATGTTATATAAAAAAATTATATATACATACACATACTTATTTGAAGGTTACTTATAGTAAGAATACAATAAAATACACTAAATTTACAGCAGCAAAGGAAAGTTTGCATACATTATGATATGAAAACATGATAGAAATGTCAGTTACCATTAAAATATATTTTAAGAAAGCATGACAATGACATGGGAAAATATTGTTAATTCCATTTTTTTAATGGGAATAAAAATAATTTCACTTTATGATAAACGGAAAAAGTGATCTCAAAACATTTTTAACTGCCTACCATGTGCCAAACATTGTACAAAATATTAGATATAAACTCATGAGCGAACAGAAACATGGTCTTTCCCATCATGCAGTTGTAATTTAGCAGAAAAAAAAAAAAAAACCATCTATTATGAAAAAATTCCCACCAACACAAATGCAGGTTCTAGTTTCAGATTCCATGAAATAAGCACGCACCACTCTATCTCTTCCAGTGACTACAGCTATAAAAACTAGGCATCATTAAATATTCCAGACATTTGAGGATACTGAAAAGAAAATAATAGCAGGCAGAAAGAGGAAGAAGACCAAAATCAAAATTTCCACTAAACTAACAATAGGTTTAGTGTTTTTCTCTAGTATTCTATTTAACTGCATAGCAAGCAATAAAGTGGGCAGCAGAGAACAATCAGAGAAAGATTCAGGAGAAGTCCTTTAGTTCCGGTTTGAGAAATATGATGGGAACCACAAGTGCTCAGAGAGAGTAAATAATTTATTATTTCTCCTTTGTTTTCTGTTCTCCTTGCATCCCTGTACTCAGAACACTGTGTACGTGACAGAATGGTATAACTAAAGCCACAACATTCTAGCCAGAAGACCTTAAAAGAAACCCTTGGGAAACTAGTAAGTACCAGAATTATTAGTTAATTCTTGGACTCATTATATGCTGTGCAGAGATGAATTTGATTCTGTTCAGCATACCAAAGGCATTGAGACCTGACTTAATGTTAATATTACCACCCAGATCTCAAACTGACCCTTGATTGAAACACACACACATATGATGAACCCCAATAATACAATGAAAGCTTTAAAAACTGAAGTATGAACCACAAAAAACAAAAGGCAGATTATAACTTTCTGTTTGAAATTAACCAGGTTGTTGCCTGATAGTACAAACGTCTCAACATTCTCCAAAATTCTTTGAGCGAGACCTATGACAATATACTATTTAAATCATCCAGACTATCATCCAGACTATAATCCAAAATTACCTAGCATTCAGAGGACCAATTCACATGAAAAAAAAATGACGCACAAATGCTGAAATAATACAATGTTGGACTTATCTAATAAAGACATTAAAACAGATACTAGAAAATTGTTGAAGCAAAGACTTGTGAAGAGTCTTATAACTAATGGAAAAAATTGGAAGTTTTAATAAAGAAATGTAAGACATGGAAAAGCCAAATAAAAATTAAGAATTTACAAATAATAAACAAAATAAATATCAGTGGAGGAGTTTAATAGCAAAACAGAGATGAGAGAAGAATGTATCACTGAAGTTGTATGATGATAAATGTTAATTATTCTATCTGAAAACAGTTAAAAGTTGGGGAAAAAAATGAACACATCCTCTAGGACTGCTGAGACAATAGCAAAATATCTAACATTCAGGTAATCATAGTCCCACAATGAAAGAAAAGATAAAGGTGCTGAAAAAATGTTTCATGAAATAATGGCAAAAATTGTTCAAATATGATGAAAGGCATAAACATACACATTAAAGAATGTGAGCAAATTCAGAGCAAAGTAAACCCAAAGCGACCTATAAAATCCCATAGGTCAGAGACATATCAAAATCAAAGTGCTGACAACTAAAGACTTGAAAGCAGCCAGCAAAAAAATGACACATTATATGAAGAAAATATAATGATTTTATAAGTACACATTTCTCATCAGAAACTACGGAAGCCTGAAAGAAATATAATAGCATTTTGCAATGAAAACAAAAAACTCTTAACCCGGAATTCTATATCTAGAAGAAATAACCTTCAGAAATGATGATAAATTAAAACACAGTCCTACTCTTAAGTAATTTCTATAGGAAGTTCTTCAGCTAGTCAGGGAATTATGCCAGAGAAAAACGTGAAATACCAGTCATGAAGAAAACAAATAAATGGTAACTATGTAGCTAGATATAAAAATACTGTCTCTCCTATTTAATTCATTAATCTATATATTATACTTGAAGGCAAAATTATAATACTGTATAATGAGATTTCCAATGTATAGAGATGCAATAGAGAAGATAATTATAATGGTGAAGAAGGTGAAGAGACCTATGTGTTTGTAAAGTTATCATATTTCACATGGAGTGGTAAAATATTAGTCAGAAGTAGACTGTGAAGATTTAAGTATATATATTATAATACCTAAAAAACCTACTGAAAAAAGATATAGTCAAAGAATGAATGTTGAAGTTAAAGGCTGAAAAAGTTCAAATAATATAAAAGGAATAAAAAGGGAAACTGAGGGAAAAGCACAGAGCAAACAATTAGAAAACAAATAATAAAATGATAGAACTAAACCCAAACATCAATAATTACATTAGGTGCAAATGTTAAACCAATTAAGAGAAATTTCAGAATAGAATAAATGAACCAATTATATGTGATGTTTCTTACGAAACTCATGTCAGATATAATACTATGAATAGGTTAAAGCTAAAAGAGTAAAAAGATATGTGTCATCCAAAGAGTAATCAAAACAAATCTGAGGTAGCTAGATCAATATCAGACTAAGTATAATTTTGAGAAAAGAAAAATGCCAGCGTTATGGAGGGACATAATAAAATAATGATAAGAACAATTTACCAGAAATATAAAGCAGTCCTGTTTATGCAGAAAACAGTAAATCTACAAAACATGTTACACAGAAACTGAGAGAACAGAAAGGAGAAACAGAAAAATTCAAAATTATAGTTGAAGACTTAAAACACTCATTTGAACAGCATAATTAACTAACTGGACATAATTGACATTTATGAATTATTTCAATGCAAGGCAACAGAAAACATATTATTTATTTTTAATAAATAGGAAACATTTATCAGGATGGGCCATATCAAAGCACACTTTAATATATTTAAAATAATTTAAGGCATACAAATAAAGTTATTAGATGATAACATAATTAAGCTTAACTTGATTGCAAATTGATAGCAGGGGAATCCTCCAAACACTTGGCAGTTAAAGGACACATGACTATCCACAGTTGCCATGATTGTCTACGAATCTTATGTATTTTATAGGAAAGATAATTGTAGATATAAGGAGTTTAGAAAATTTTCAAGACACAGGGTACCACACAAAATCAATTGCGTGTCTCTGTAGTAGCAAAGAACAATTGGAAACTGAAATTTACATATGTATGCAAACATATATATGTAAATACATATAATATATATGATTATATATACGTGAATATATATTTATATACATGCACATGCGCACACACACACCACACACACGCTCCAAAAAATGGAATGCCTTAGGTAAAAATTTAGCAACATAAGTACAGGGTCTTCATGATGAAAAGTACAAAACACTGACGAACTAAATTAAAGAAGACTTAAATAAATGAAGAGACATAATCTTCATTTATGGTAATCTCAAGATAGTAAGGAATTTCGTATTCTAATTGTGGTGGTGGTGGTTATGCAAATATGCATATGTTAAAATTAATATAACTGCATCAAAATAGTTAATTTTACTGTATGAAAATTTAAAACAAAAAAATAAGCAAAATTATAACTATAATACGTGGTATGGAAAGACCATAAAACAGGCAGACTTTTTATAGAGAAAAGTTGTGGGTACATATATTTGAAGAAGTAAGAGTTGAAATAGAATATTTAGAATAAATGGGAATTATCTAGACAAGAAAGAGGAAGAACATTCTGTATATAGGTATAAGCATGTTCAAGGGTATATGGCAAGAGGAAAAATAATAAGAATGAAAGATGCAAAGAAATTCGTGTGACTAAAACAGAAAGCCAATTTTGATTGGTACAAGATAAGGCTGCAGAGATAGGGAGAGGGCAGACCATAGACTTGCAGTCAAGTTATGAAATTTTGCATTGCTTGTGATAAAGATAAGAAAACTTTGAAACATTTTAAATATAGGAAAGCGAGGGGAGTAATAGTCAAAAGTCAGATTTGCATTTTTAAAGATAGTTCTTGCTGCATTATGGATAATAAATTGGAAGGAAGCTGACGAAGAGAGAAAAACAGCAGATAGAAATATATTACAAATGTCCAGAGCTGAATGGATTTGAAATATATTTGGGACTTGCTTTTTAGTAATGCCAGACTACATAATTTAACTACCACTGATAACTATGATAGCCAAACAAAATATACTTTAAAAATTTTATTGATGATATTGGAGAACTAACAAGATAATAAATAATTATCAATACACGATCCAGAAGAGAGGATGGAGTCCCAGGAAAAGAAGCCTGATAGTTGAAGGCTACTTTTCCTGCAGATAATTTACCAGTATAGGACAGGGTGATGGAGAGACAAAAAAAAAGCCTTCAACAATTTTGAAAGCCTTGTGGTACCAAAGAATAGGAATTTGAATCCGGCACACCAAGAGAGGACATCTGATGAAGTCCTCACAATTTATTTAGAACCCTAATGGAATGACTCGTAGGAGTAAATTAGAACCAGATATAGGCAAACACTTGCAGGGAATTCAGACCACTCTAGCAACTGAATCTCAATCCCCGAAATTTATTTGAGATAATTCTAGATTACTAGTGCTTCTACTTATCTCTTCAAAAAGACAACATAAATAGCTTCAGACTATTTCTATGTACAATTTCCAAAACGCCATTTCTGGTGAATACAACAAATGAGGACGTTAGAACACATGACTAAACACTAGCAGAAACAGCAGAAAATAGGAATCAGACACCAAGGGCCTTCAGATAACGAAATTATCAGACATAGACCAAAAAAATAACTATTTTTACTATGTTAAAGTAAATTAAAACTTCAGTAATTAAGCAGTTAATGAGAAATTTTATTATTATTATTATTATTATTATTATACTTTAAGTTCTAGGGTACATGTGCATAAGGTGCAGGTTTGTTACATGGGAGAAAATTTTTGCAATCTACTCATCTGACAAAGGGCTAATATCCAGAACCTACAAAGAACTCAAACAAATTTACAAGAAAAAAACAAACAGCCCCATCAAAAAGTGGGCAAAGGATATGAACAGACATTTCTCAAGAGAAATTCTTTTTTAAAAGAGAAACCAACAGGAAATTATAGAGTGGGGAAATACAATAATTAAAATTAAGATCTCCTTATAGCAAGAAAGCCAGGGAAATATATCCTGATGTCACATTCCTGCATCTCTCTGATCTCTTCCAATAAGTCCACGTTTGCTAAACCCAACTCAAAGTGACAGGTTAAGGGAATCATGTTGATGTAGCTCATGTATGTCACTCACCAAAGGCAGAGAAAAATATGAGGAATGAATCTGAAGAGGTAAATGGAGGTTACCCAACACAGAGGACAACAGACATAGGGCAAATTATAGCTAAGAATTTCTAAAAACTGATGAAAGCTATCAAGATCAGTATTCATGAATCCCAAGCAGAAATTTTGTATTTTTTTAAAAAAAGGATACTCATACCTAACTTATCGTAGTAAAACTGCTAAATAACTAAACAAAGAACAGTGAAAAAAATAGATGACTTCCAAAGAAACAACCATTTAAATGTTGGCTGACTTTTCAACAGAAACAATGGAAGCTATAACACTCTAAACTGACGTCGTTAATGTGCTTTATGTTAATCATTTCCAACTTAGATTTATATACCAGTGAAAAACAGTATACAAGATAATGTGAAATAAGAAATTTTCACAAAAACAAAAGCTGAATAAATTTGACCCCAACAGATCTGAACTTCAGTTCATAGTAAAGTGTGTTCTTCAGCAAGTAAAAGGTAAATACAGATGAAAAATAAAATAAAATAAAATAAAATAAAATAAAATAAAATAAAAGCATTGCCAGAAGGAAGGTGAGACATGCACGAGGTAATAAAAGACACAGAAAAAGTAAAGGCATTGATACATAGAAACAAAAACACATATTATAAAATAGCAATTATTCATCCAGTGGTGAGTTTTAAAAATATATATGTATATATATTTTTATATATGTGTAATGAAATATATGATGATAAAATGGAATATGTATTAAAAGGAGTAAATGAAGTTTAATTATTTTAAGATTTTTGCTTGGGAAAGATGAAAAGTACTAACACTACAGTTTGATAAATCACAACAACTTCACCTGTTTTATTCAGAGTTGCATTCAATCTCTCTTCCATATTGCAATAGCATTGAATAAAGTTTTTCTTTCCTGTTTAACTAAATCTGGAGCAATTTACTTTTCGTACTTTTAATGATCAGATTTATCACTGGACCCTGATCTCTCATCCAGGACCTCAGGTGCACCTTTGAAGCCTTTGTCTTCACTCCTGACTGATTAATCAAAGATCCATTGATGAGTCCTTCTCCTGATTCAGTTTTCTAAATGTCAGTCCACTGGAGCACCATGAGGACACATTTTGATTCTCAGGATTCTGAGTATACTTTTGAGGCTTGGATAGAGTCCTAGACTTTTTTTTTCTTTTTGGAAAGGTATTGTTGGTTAAGAATATTGGAAATTCTCATTAAGAGACCATTTGGTTAAACTTCAGTTCTTCAGTATTTAGGATATTATTTCTTAGTGGTGATTTCATTTTGTTTTTTTGTGTGTGTGTGTGCAATCTCATAGAGATATTCTGAAGAATAATTTGAAACTTAAATGTCCTTTTTCAACTTTATTGCTGTATAGTTCAAAAATTAAAAAGTACATATTTAAAGTGTACAATTTAATGTGTTGACATATGTATACATTACAAGATAATAACCATAATCAATCTAATTAACATATCTGTTATATTATATAATTGCCTTTTTTTTTTTTTTTTTTTGAGATGGAGTCTTGTTCTGTCACCCAGGCAGGAGTGCAATGGCATGATTTCAGCTCACAGCAACCTCCGCCTCCCTGGTTCAAGCGATTCTCTTGCCTCAACCTCCTGAGTAGCTGGGATTACAGGCATGTGCCACCATGCCTGGCTAATTTTTGTATTTTTAGTAGAGACAGGGTTTCACCATGTTGGTCAGGCTGGTCTCGAACCCTTGACCTCTTGATCCACCTGCCTTGGCCTCCCAATGTGCTGGGATTACAGGCAGGAACCACCGCACTCGACCATGAATGTCATTTTTTTCTTCTTTTTTTGTGCTAAGATCACTTAACATCTAACCTCTGCCCTCTTAAAAATTTTCAAATACTGCATCAGCTCACTTACATGTGGAATCCAAAACAGTCAGACTCATAGGAGCAGAAAGTAGAATTGTGGTTTCCAGGGACTGAGGGAAAAATGGAGAGATGTTGGTCAAAGAGCACAAAGTTTCAGTTATACAAGATGAATAAGTGCTAATGTATAGCATGTGACTATAGTTAATAATACTGCATAGTATACTTGAAATTCAATGGCCTCTTTGGGAAACTTGAGGTCTCCCTAAATGGGCTCACTTAAGACTTCTCTACTCCCTTTACCTTCATTCCTCCTTTCTCCTTTTATCACCTTAAATATTCCTTTCTGCTTATTTAAATTGTATATGGCATGTCTAACTTCAACACCTCTGCCTCCTCAATTCCTCTGCTCATCTTTGCCAGACCTTTCCATTCCTACTCTGATCTCTCAGCTATCCAAAAATAGTTTATTGTATTTTGATGTTTCCCTGAAAGCTCTCTTTTTCAATGTAATTTTTTATTGTTATTTTTTGTGAGTACACTGTAGATGTATATATTTATGGAGTATGTGAGCTGTTTTCATACAGGCATGTGCAATGCATAATAATCACATCATGGAGAATGGGGTATTCATCTCCTCAAGCATTTATCCTTTGTGTTACAAACAGTCCAATTATACTCTTCTAGTTATTTTTAAAAGCATAATTAAATTATTATTGACTATAGTCACTGTATTGTGCTACTAAATTGTAGATCTTAATATATTTTTCTTCTAAAAGCTCTTGTAATCAACTACAACTAAACTTTTTTTTTCTTCAATGAAAGGGACCGTCTTAGAAATCTATGAAAGTGACTATGCCAGGTAATTTGAGACACAAGTCTCTGATGACATTGCTTTAAATGCTCTTTAGACCACACCATTGAGCTAAGTCAGGATTTCTAGAACTCTAGTGAAGAAATGGATGTGTTCATGAAACTACTAATCTAAGATCAAGCAAAAAAATATTTACCTAGGGCTCAATAAGCTGATGAAGGATTATTATGGGTCCTGTTTGGCATATTGATGATGCTGTAATGTTCTGTTTTCTCTTAAGCCATCTATAACTTATAACAATCTATTGGATTTTATTCTGTAATTAAAAATTAAACATTTATCTTCTTATCCTAGCCTGATTTCTCAAGAATTTGAAAACCTTTGATGAATATTTTTTTTTCATAGCAGTAAAATTATTTATATAGTTTTGGCAAAAATCAGTTCTTCTTGAAACAATATAATTGGAAAAAATGATTAAATAACCAAGTCTTTGATTAGAGTGTCATATTTGAAAATAAAGCATAAAATCAGATATGGTTAAAGAATTTTAAAGAACTGAGGTTGACTTTATGGAGCCAACATTTATATAAAGCGTGCTTGAGTAAATGCACATGATACCTAGACTGCATATTTCCTACCCTTACAGCAAAGTAAAGAGAATCTCTTTTTTTTTTTTTTTTTTTTTTTGACAATTCCGTGAAGTCTGGTGGTGAGTTCTTGCCTTGGCTTACAAACCCAAGAGATTTCTCGAAGTCCAATCTGAGATTCCCTATGAAAACTTTCAGCAAATCAAACTTAAAAATATCTACGTGATTAATTACCATCCTTGTAACAGATGTAAATAAGTAGGCCAAATCTGATCAAAACAAACCTATATTTTAAACAAGAATGTCTTATTTTAATTTTCTTTTATCAAAAAGAAGTTGGGTGTAAACTGAAATTTTATATTTCAGTAGAAAACCCATCACTATGCGTTATCAAATTCTCATCACGTTTATTACCTTTGAACTGTTTTTCAGTCCTCTGTAAACTATAGAATATGATTTTGTTATCTTGCTATCAATTGGACCGGATTCTATCATCTTGAACGTTTTGTCAGTCCTTACAAAATTTTCTTTTCCTTTTTTTTTTTTCTTCAGTAGCTGAGTACAATTATACAAGCCTAAATTTCAATTTTTTTCCTGTCCTCCTGAACTGGTATAACTCAGAACTAAAATCTGACTTCCTGGAACATAATTGATAGTCTAGTTTGTCTTTTAGCTGACTTTTCCCACTGGGTCTAGAGAAGTCCCGTGAGATGAAGCAGGATGACTTTTTATAAATTGCAAAGAACTCATCACCATGCCATGTTATGTATGAGCAAACTCCATGCCTGGAACTGCTGCTAAGTAGGCCATTCAGGAACTTTACTAGAAATTTGCACTGTCGGTGCCTTTGTTCTAGGAAATAACCATGGTTGTGGATAAACCTATTAACCTCTTAATGTATATGCCATCACCAAACATTTAAATTGAAAACCAGGAAATCAATTAGATTGCCACTACCATGATCATTACACTCTCTAAAAATGCTTTGAGTATCTAGAATCCTTGATTAACTGTGGTTTTGACACAGAAATTCCATTACTAGTTTGGCTCAACAAGTAATCTTTGTTGTTATTTGTATATTTCACATAAATGTCATTTTTATTAAATGCCTGATGGCTAGCACCATTCAGAAAATATCCTCTACTGCCAATTATTAACATATAGTTAAGCTGGTCTTTAATTAATGAAGGGTGACTGAATGAAAAAGAGCCTTACATTGTACAGAGGAAAAGTAATATCTTATTTCCTTGCACAGGAGGAGGAACTAATAAGGACTCTCTCCTTGTACCAGACAGGAGACTAACAAGAAGCAAATTCTAGTCAGCCTTTTTGAACTCTCTTCTCAACTAGGTCTCTTTCTTGGCCTGCTGTTCTTGACCTGTCAACTGAATTAGCTTTATCCCACCAAACCAGTATAGTAAGAATATGTCCACCCTTTATAAACTAACCAAGTTTTTCTTATAGTTTTTTACCCACTGACTCCCTCACTGTGCTCATTGGCTATAAATCCCTAGCTGCCTATTTATATTTAGCACTGAGTTCAATTTTTCTCACCTATTACAATAGTCTTGAATAAAGTCTACTGTATCTGCTTAATTCCCTCTGGTGCAATTTCTTTGATACTTTGTAACTTAAAAGATGTGTGGCTCTGGTCAAATTATTTTATTTCAGTGTGCAGTTTCATTATATATAATATGAGAATAATAATTGTGCCTATACCTTATGTATTTTTGTGGGTTCTTTTCAGAATTAAACAAAATATATATAAAATGCTTAAAATATAAAAATGTCACTAGTACATAATAAGAATAAAAACTTATCAACTGTTAGCTATTATTATTAGGACAAATCTTCAGCATCTTATCATGGCCATGTACAAAATAAAAGGACAAAAATATAGTAAATAAATACTTCAGCAGGTCACATTTCCTTATTATAATGTCTACTGATATTAATGCATTTTCGTAGCACTGTACTAGATACAGAATAGAAACTCATTCAGAGAAAAAAAAAACACAACAAAAATTGACCTTTATAGAGTATGCACAAAATGCCAGTCACCACATAAGTAACTAGGGCTACAATGATGAAAAGCCTTGTTCCTGGCCTTTGACAAGCTCATAGTCAAGTGGGAGACACAGGCATACAAAATAAATCTTTACAATTGAAATGGTTGAAATATAAATGACCAACCACATTTTCCTTTTGAAAGAAATCATTCTGGAAACATTAAAATGGAGAATAGCTTGGAGGGCAATGAGATCAACAGAAAGACTAATTAGTTTACTACTGTAATCGTTTAGGTAAAGAATAATCAGTGTCTGAACAAAGACAGTAGCAACAGGAATGAAGAGTGAGAATGTGTATCTGAGATATGGTATCATCATATGAACTATTAGAGAAATAAAAACCCTGGGTAGGGGTATGTCATGATGACAGTATTCAAATATGAAAGCCTGCCATGTGGAAAATAACTTAGACTAATTTTTTCTTGGTGGTATGTCAAACAACCCAGATTTAAGGAGTAAAGGTTACTGGGAAGCAGAGTTAGGGAAATGAAAAGTTTAATCAGATCCCTCAAGAAACAATCCATGCAACTGAAAGAACTGAAAATGAACAATTATCCATAACTGTTATGAAGAGTAGTCATATATTTGGCATGGAATGATGCCACAGTACTTCTCCTTTATCATTTGCTTAAGCCACATGTCTTCTTAATATTTCTTGAAAAGTTATTATGTTCTTCTTTCTCTATTCCTTTGTGTTAAACCAGGCTATCCCCAATGGCGTGAGTCCTTCCTTCTTTCAGAACTTGACTCCCACCTAACTCTCTCACCGCTTGCAAAAAATCAACTCAAAATGGATTAAAGACTTAACTCTGAAATCTGAAACTATAAAACTACCAGAAAAAAATGTTGTAAAAATTATTCATGACATTGTTCCAGGAAAGGATTTTGTGGATAAGTGTATTACTCCATTTCCATAATGCTGTGAAGAAATACCCAAGACTGGGTAATTTATACAGAAAGAGAAGTTTTAATGGACTCACAGTTACACATGGCTGGAATAGCCTGACAATCACGGCGGAAGGTGAAGGAGGAGCAAAGGCCTATCTTACATGGTGGCAGGCAAGAAAGCATGTGCAGGGAACTGCCCTTTATAAAACCATCAGGACTCATCAGATTTATTCACCATCACAAGTACAGCATGGGAAAAATCCGCCCCCATGATTCAATGATCTCCCACTGGGTGCCTCCCACACACATGGGGATTATAGGAGCCACAATTCAAGATGAGGTTTCGATGGGTACATAGCCAAACCATATCAATAAGATTTCAAGAACACAGAAAAGAAAAAGGAAAAAAAGATAGATGTTATTAGATTAAGCTAAAAAGCTTCTGTACGACAAAGGAAACAATCAACAAAGACACGATTCAAAGAAAGGGAGAACGTATTCACAAACTATGCATCTGACAATGGGTTAATATAAAAAATATATGAGGAACTTGATCAATTCGATAGCACAAAAAATGGAAATAATCTGATTTTAAAATGAGTAAAAGATCTGAATAGACATTTCTCAAAAGAAGACATAAAAATGAGCAACAAACATATGAAAAAAATGCCCAACATCATGAATCATCAAGGAAATGCAAATCAAAACCAAGATGTGATATCATTTCATCCAGTTAAAATGGTTATTATCAAAAAGACAAAAAATAAGAAATGATGGTGAGAATTTGGAGAAAGGGGAACTCATACACTATTGATAGGAATTCAGATTAATAAAACAATTATGAGCAAAATACTGAAAATAGATCTACCATGTGATACAACAATCCCAATACTGGATTGGGATCCAGTGTCCAAAGGAAAGGAAGTCAATATGTCAAAGAGATATCTGGACTCTCATATTTTTTGCAGCACTATTCACAATAGCCAAGATATGGAATCAAACTAAGTGTCCATCAACAGATAAAGAATTTTTTTAATGTAGTATATTTACACAATGGAATACTACTGAGCTATAAAAAAGAATGAATCCAGCCAGGTGTGGTGGCTCATGCCTGCAATCCGAGCACTTTACGCCTGTAATCCCAGCACTTTGGGAGGCTGAGGCAAGCGAATCACGAGGTCAGGAGATAAGACTATCCTGGCTAACATGGTGAAACCCCATCTCTACTAAAAAATGCAAAAAATTAACTGGGTGTGGTGGCACGCACCTGTAGTCCCAGCTACCCAGGAGGCTAAGGCAGAAGAATCGCTTGAACCTGGGAGATGGAGGTTGCAGTGAGCCGAGATTGTGCCACTGCACTCCAGCCTGGGCAACAGAGAGAGACTCCATTTCAATAATTAATTAATTAATTAACAATAAAAAGGAATGAATCTTGTCATTTGTGACAACATGGATGAACCTAGAGTGCATTGTTCTAAGTTAAACAACCCAAGCACCAAATTGCAATTACTGCACAATGCCACCCATATGTGGAATCTAAAAAAAGTTGATCTATATAAGTGAAGATAGAATAGAGCTTGATCAATGAGTACAAAGTTACACCTAGATAGGAGGGATAAGTTCCAGTATTCTCTTGCATAGTAGGGTGACTACAGTTAATAAAAATGTATTTGTCTATTTCAAAATAGCAAGACAAGAGAATCCTCTTGAATGTTTTTATCAGAAAGAAATGTCAAGTGTTTGAGGTTATGGGTAAGTGAATTACCCTAACTTGATAATTATACAATGTATATATGTGCTGAAACATCACACTGTACCTTGTAAACAGGTACAATTATTACATATCAATTAAAAACAAAACTTTTAAAAGTTATTAAAATGTACGTTAAGTATGTCTCTTTAAATTACTATATAATCCTAATTTAAAGATAGAAGTTTTAAGTTTGATGTAATTCTACTCTGCTGTTACTATGATACCTTTTTTAAATTTCTTCCAAAACCCCATCTTTGTATACAATTTTCCTTAAAAGTTTCTGATATATTGTTTTATTATGCTATCCAGCAAAAGAGAAGATTTAAGTATAATCTTTGATTTGATTTTATTGAAATATTCAGTTGGGTATATGAGATTTACCATGTGTTATAGATCACATTGGATCCCCTTCCCTGGCTAAATAGAATAATTCTTATATTAAAGGCTTTACACCAATGTGACTTTATTTGAAGATATGGCTTTAAGAGGTGATTACAGTTCAATGAAGTCATAAATTGGGCCCTAATCAAATGGTATATATGTCCTTATAAGAGCACGGAGAGACACCAGAGAGCGTTCCTTCTCTTTCCACACACATGGAAAAGATCTTGTGAAGACACAGTGAGAAGGTGGCCATCTGCAAGCCAGGAAGAAAGCCCTCAACCAAAATTGAACCCTTGTTAAACTTTATCTGGGACTTCCAATCTCCAGATCTGGGAGCAAATAAAATTCTGTTACCGAAGCCATGCAGTCTATAGTACTTGGCTGGTAGCTTAAGCGGATTATTACACCATGTCTTCTCTTTCCTTTCTTCAGTTTTGCTTTGCTTACCACCATAGTCTCTCCTGCTGTTTTGTTTTTTGTCTGTCTTCTAAAACTTCTTATGTAACTGGAGAAACAAATGAGGAGATTTCCTTTGTCATAGTTCACATGTTTTTCCTTTTATCTATTACATATTTGTGTTGGCTGTGTTTCTTTCTATTGTTAAAAAGAAATCGTGTTCATTCAGAAATGAAACAATAAAAACTAAATCAGAGACAGAAAGTGGTAATACTAGCAATTTGGGCTTTTGCTAGTGTTGCATTGAGAGGGCATGTATTCTTCCTCTTTTGGAAAATCTAACAATAGAAATTAGTATTGGAAGGCATAGTGTTATCTGCAATAAAGTCAGCAGGATTCATAAGGAAGTCCTGGGACAGTTTATAAAGGCAACTACTATAGAGTAGTTTTCTTAGATGCTTTGTAACTTGCTGCCCCCCCCCCCCCCCCGCCAAAAAAAATCTATTTTCAGCCTAAAGTATGCTGCTTTCATTTTTTATAATACCACCATCACAATTATAACTCATATTTCTCTCTGGTGTTTTTAGATATGGATTTTAATGTATTATGGACAAGTCAATCTCTAGAGGTTGAAACACCTGCTATCAGAATTTTCCACTATTTTTAAAGATAGGCCAGATTCAATGGTTACAAGATTCAAGTTCTAGATTCGCTAAGTAATTGGCTAGCTGCCTACTGCCTTCTTTTACCCACCAAAAAAGAAGAAAATATTGGTTATGTAACTCATACATGTGAGGTTCTATGGGGACAGAGGTAAAGAAGCAACTTTTCCAAGACTAGTGCTGATCTCCAATGAGAAGATTAAAATAGAATTCCATGTTCTCACTTAATATTTAGGTCTAATATTCCATCACATTTTTTTTCCTGAGGCCAAATAACAACCAAGTTCCAACTGATAGTTAAGGTTAGTATAAATCTCCAAAGGATTTTGGAATATATTAGTTTCCTATTACTGTGCAAAAAAATCACAAACAGAGCAGTTTAAAACAATTTCTATTTATTCGCTCATGGTTTTGTGAGTCATAAGTCCAGGTGTGCTCACCTGGTTTCTCTACTTAGGGTCTCACAAGACCAAAGTCAAATTGTTAGCTGGATGGGCTCTTACTTATAAGTTCTTTGGAAGAATCCACCTACAATATCACCGAAATTGTTGACAGAATTCAAGCCTTTGCAGTTGTAGTTAATGTAATCTCCGTTTTCTTGCTGGCTGGCAGCCTGGGACCACTCTCGTCTAGCAGAGGGCAATCTCAGGTCTTTGCCTCATGATCCCTTTCAACTAAACAATTGAAAACTTCATGTTGAATCCCTCTTACACTTCCAATCACTCTGAATTACTATTCTACTATTGTCTAAATAAAACTCTGTGTTTTTAAAGGGCAGTGTGAAAGGTTAAGTCTAACCAAATAATCTCCCTATATTTAGGCCTAAGTACACTTAGTTACACCTGCAAAATCTTTTTGTCACATAACATGACATAATCATAAGAGTAACACCTTGGGTACTAAAGTCATAAAAACTATCTTAGAATTCTATCACACAGAGTGACAAAGAAAGAAATATTTGAAAAAGCAATAAAGGAGAAAAACAAAGTGAAAGCAAATACAAAGTGAAAAATATACTAAAAAATTTCAGATTTTACAGTTTCGTGTATGATAATGTTTAGAAGCAGGAAAAAAAATGCATGTATTTGGAAACACCAATAGGATAAGCTCAATGTTAAAATATTTTGAGGTTGATAAGCATAGTAAATGAAGCCTTATTCTCAGTGTAGCATCTGTCAGATAAACTGGTAAATTGGTGGTAACTATCTAGGAAAACATTGATTTATCAAAAAGAGAATGAATAACTCCTTATAGTTTAGTGCACAACATGGAATAAGGAGCCAGACCAATATAGAGAGACCCAGTTGGTAAATTTGAAATCAATTGCAAATTTAGTAAGCAAAAATGAGAAAAGATAAGGTGTCACATAAAATAATAACAACACAATGCATTATTGAAGAGGAGAAATGACGTACATGAAAAAAAAAATTAAGACACAAAGTAAGTCATTAGCTGGGACATTTTAATTTTCTTACCAATTAAGTTTATAGAATGTTAATACATATTCAAACTTTAAAAACTACTTTTACATAAGTGTTCATGTGAGACATGACGCCACGAGATGCTCTGAAATGCCAGTTGGAATTGAAAGGTTTTACTTAAAAAAAAAAAAAAAAATTTCTTATTGCAACATATGGGAGGGTGTAAGCTTCCCTATGTGATCCATCAGACTTGTGCTCCAAAGAGACAGGTGTTAAATTTCGGCTAAAGGAAGATTTTTGTCTTTGTAATTCAATTTATTTTACTTGTATTATTGTAATTGTAATAAAACAATATTGTTAAAATCATATTGGTGTTCCACCCAAAAGTAGTCTTAACCTTAAAAAAAAAACCAAATTACTAGTTGATATTTCTTACCTATTATATGATAAATTTCCTGTAATCTTCTCTAAATAACAAAATTTTGGGTATGGGAAACAGATTTATATTTTTCAGGGGTTAGGGTTTTGAGGAAAATGTTAATAGAGCAGAAGGTTCTGTATCATGATGGTTGTAATGATTACATGCAACTATACAGGCTACAAAATTTCACAGAACTATAACAACAGCAAGAGCATAATGAGTACATGCAAGAACTTATGAGATACTATAAGGCACCTAGTTTATTTAATAGTATTGCACCAATGTAAATTTCCTCCAGGTTTTGATCATTGTATTAAGACTTTGTAAGCATTTTTCACTGGGAGAAGCTTGGTGAAGTGTACAGGTGAAACAGGGGTGCTACTTTTGCACTTTCTATTTGAATCTCAAACTATTCAAACTAAAAATGTAAAAAGACATAAATCATCAAGTCAAAACTATATTTTTAAGATAAACACTTAGCAAGTCAGAAATGATACTGGAAATGTGGGAAGATAATAGTGCCTGGAGTTACTAGAGAGTTTAACAAGGATCTTATTTATTTATTTTTATTTTAAAAAATAATTTCAACATTTATTTTAAATCCAAGGGGTACATGTACAGGTTTGTTACACGGGTATAGTGCGTGGTGCTGAAGATTGGGATACGACAGAGCCCAGATTGAACCCATCACCCGTAAAGTAAGCATAGTACCCAATAGTTTTTTAGCCCTTGCCCCCCGCCCTCCCTCCCACCTCTAATAGTCCTTGGTGTCTATATTTGCCATTTTTATGTCCATGAACACCATCTGTTCACTACTTTGGATCAGGGAAGGAGTCAAGGAAGTCTTTAACAAAAGGAGGCATTTAAAGAGAAACTTTAAAGCATGAATACAAATAAGATGAAAAGAATAAGGAAGACTATTCCAGCTAGATGGAGGAACATTGAAAAGATCCTGATGTAAGAAAGCTTGGCATATTCCAGAAATTAAAAGAAGACCAGTAATTTGATTTCAGAGACCTAAGGAGAGAATGAAACAGATAAAATTGAAAAGTGAAACAGAAGCCAGGTCATATAAAGCCTTACTGCCAATGGGTATTTTTATTGTTTTTAAGTTTTCACTTGAATAATGGAATATGATGAATGCTTCAATCATATTTACATTTTAAAATAGTACCCTGGCTACATTGCAGAGAATGAAGTGTAGAGGGGCAAAGATGGAATTCTCAATATGTGTCATTAATGTATCACAGTGATGTAGACAGTAGATGCTGCTACCTTGAGGTAGAGTGCTGGCAGCGTTATTGAAAAACAATAGTCAAAATTGGAGTATTCACATTTGAAAACATACCCAGGATACATGGTTGGGGCATATGAAATAAAAGCATTCTCATTTTGGAAGAGAATAGATATACAGATTGGAGGGTTCTGATGAGAAGCCTCTATTATTACAAGAACAGGAAAAATAAGAGAAACGTGAATTTTGGTTTTTAGAATTTTATGAGTTGAGTTTTGAGACATGCAGATACTGAGGTATCTATAAGATATCTACCTAGAGATGTCTGTTAAGAAGTTGAATAATTTAACCTGCACTTAAGACAGTAATCTAAATTAAGATGCCACTTCGGAAGTTATTGGTACTCTGTTTATAACGGACACAATATTACTTGTAGAGACCAGATACTTTTTATAGGGTGAGACAGAAGTTCCAAGGCAGAACTTTGGAATCTATATACTGCCAGAGGAAGGCAGTCAATTAAAAAATTAGAAGAACCCTTGATATCACTCCTTAGAAAGTAATTTACCCTAACTAGATGAGGTCCTGTAGGGAAGACAGGCCTAAATAATTTTCAAGTGCTTCTTAACAAATATCCTGTAACTCTTGCAACAGTCGATTTTGTACTATAACACTGTGTGTGGTTTTCAATCATTCCTACAAGTTTCAGAATTTCTATGGTGAGGAGAGAGCATGTGTTTTCATCGTGGTATCCTTGTCAGTTCTTGTAGGTTCTCACTAAACCTATATCTAATTGACTTTCAAGTAATTTTAATAACAAAGCTATGTGATATTTCATTTTACAATTCTTCAACCATTATCCAAAGTAGAAAATTTGAAAAAAAAAATGATGTATTCGTAATAACAATTTGTTCTTTCAGTTGAAAAAGTTGAAAAAGTCAGTCAAACTATTTGTTAGCATTACTTTAGGATTTAAATTAATATAGATTTTGTATCTCTCTCCCCACAGTAGACTACTCTGTTATCTAGGTAAAACAGCTACAGTGGAGAGAAAAGTAAGGAAGAAAGGCAGGAAGAAAAAATGAGAGGGAGGAGGAATTGAATTAAGTCTGGCATAAATCTGTCTCCATACTTGGATGATAAAGTTTGGTTGAAAATAGACTCTGTACGTGGTGAACTGTAACCAAACTTGATGTGTAAGCAAGTGTAACTTAACCTAGAAGTATACTCTTGTAACAAAGTAATTGAGTCTCAGACAGTCTTAGCAGCTGAATTCTCAGCCAGTCCCATACTGAAAGCTGCTCAATGGTGCCCAAATAAGACAAACTCAGAACTGCACCAATCACGTAATTCCTGTATGTCATTTCCTGTTTTCTAGTTATAAAAATAGTTTACGACGTTGGAGGTAGGGGCATCTTGAACCATCTTAAGTGTGGAATGCTGCCAGGTTCTAGACTCTTTCTAATGCTCAAATAAATTTTGCTAAATTTAACTAGTCTCAGTACTTTTTAAAGTGGGGAGGCAGGGAGGGGAGTAGGAGAGAGGAAGAATGAAATGTCATTGATTTGAAATTAGGCCTTGAAGTTGTCATCTATTGTATTTAATTGTGATTCAAAACAAGCAAACATACTTTTAGTGCTGTGGATATTTAGCAACTTAGAAAGATATATCCTCACAGCTTGACAGATAAGCAGTACAGTCTTTGAAAGTTTGAAAAAATATGGCTAGTTTTCCTTCTACAGTTGCCTGTTTAGCCCTTTTATAATCAATATTCTCAAGAGGTGGGCAAACATAAAGCTGGGTCACTGATTTGCCATCATGATAAGAGGCTATACTTCCCATATTTTCTGGGAAAAAAGATATATATTTTGTTTATCTGTACACTCATATATATCTAAAATGAAAGTATCCATGTTATGAACTAAAATGGTTTTGAAAGTGAGACTAAAAGTTGATATAAAAGAAAGATGTTAAAAATATTACATCCTCTTATCAGTAGGAGCAACATAGGCAAATTCTAGTAGACAATGTGTAATAGAGTTGTTCTCGTTATGTAAAAAAACTCATAATTATCTGCCTGTATATCATTTGACCTACTCCTTTAACACCTTGAGGTTATATGCACAAACAACTCTCTGTAAGAATGCAAGTGGATGGAAGACAGTAACACATTTTAGTACTATTGGCTCCTTCAGCGAGGCATATGTCATCAAATTGCTAGTTGGAGATGAGGAGCCTTTTGCATGACATTAGTTTCAGGGTATTGTCTGTAGAAAGTATGTCATAGACTGTCCTTCTGATTGAAAAACTGATATCTTCAAATGGATATCCATGGCATTTTTGAAAACCTTGCGTTAACATTTTTATCCCATGTATAATGTTCAATTAATCAGGAGAGTAAATTTTTGTTATCTTCTCTAAACTTTAATTATAATAGCATCTAAAAGGGAGAGGCCAGGCGCAGTGGCTCACACCTGTAATCTCAGCACTTTGGTAGGCCAAGGCAGGCAGATCAGGAGATCAAGAGATCGAGACCCTCTGACCAACATGGTGAAACCCCGTCTCTACTAAAAATACAAAAATTAGCTGGGTGTGGTGGAGCGTGCCTATAGTCCCAGCTACTCAGGAGGCTGAGGTAGGAGAATCACTTGAACCCAGGAGGTGGAGGTTGCAGTAAGCCGAGATCGCACCCCTGCTCTCCTGCCTGGTGACAGAGTGAGACTGTCAAAAAAAAAAAAAAAAAAAAAAATGGAGAGAGAGGTTTGTATTCTAGATGGTAAACTAAAGCTACATTTTTACACCCATTTATCTGCAAACTGCAAAGCAATGATGGTAAAGGGAAATTCGTGTAGCAGTGAAGAGAATGGAAAAGGAGACATTCTGCAATTTGAGGAAGATTTGGGGAAGATTAAAGAAGGCAAAATGCGTTTGACAAAAAAATAAAAAGTGGAAGGACTAGCAGTCTAAATACACACAAGGGATGGCAGAATAAAATAAACTCTAGGCCGGGCGCGGTGGCTCAAGCCTGTAATCCCAGCACTTTGGGAGGCCGAGACGGGCGGATCATGAGGTCAGGAGATCGAGACCATCCTGGCTAACCCGGTGAAACCCCGTCTCAACTAAAAAAATACAAAAAACTAGCCGGGCGAGGTGGCGGGCGCCTGTAGTCCCAGCTACTCGGGAGGCTGAGGCAGGAGAATGGTGTAAACCCGGGAGGCGGAGCTTGCAGTGAGCTGAGATCCGGCCACTGCACTCCAGCCTGGGCGACAGAGCGAGACTCCGTCTCAAAAAAAAAAAAAAAAAAAGACAGATAAACTCTAGATTCCAGATTCCAAATTGGTAAGAATAAGAAGAATTCCCAGTTAGGAGAACTTAATTCCTAGTCTACTTAAAATAAATTCCCACATTTCTGTCCTCTTCCTATGTTCTCAGAACCCAGGCAGCTAAGTATTTCAGACCTACATGAATGCAAAAAGACTCTTTCCTAAAACATGCAAGCAAACAACTTGAGGAGAATTAGAATTCAGGGTGAACTTGCATGTTCATAGGCGCAATTTTTACCATTCTAGCATTTGTGAGCATCCTAGCTTAAAAGGTTGGTAGGCTACCTGCTTGTTTTAAAATAAACCTATCAGTGGATGATACCAGCCCACATACATAGAATTCCAAGTCAGACTTCATAAACATCGGGAAACCTAACTGCAAAATGGTCCACACAGAAACAAAGTTACCTAGAAAAATTAAACTGCCTATTCCCAAATGTAAACAAAAATCAGAGAATGAAGAAAAATTAACAGCATGAAAGACAAAAAACCAAGAGAACAAACACAAGTATCGACCCCAGGGAACAATTCTAAAAATATATAATTCAGGAAACAAAAAAGCAAAGAAACAATTAACTCTGGAGGCTTCTAATTTGCATTTTCAGAGGGATTTGGAAAGGAATTTCACTCATTGAAAAATGAAATAATCACAGTAAAAAATAGAAATTATCATAAAGTATAGATTCCTAAATTAAGAATGATATAGAACTTTGGAAGGTAAAGTTGAAGAAACATTTCAGGAGAGAGAGAAGAGAGAGGGAGAGGGGTAGATAGGCAGGTATTGGGGAAGTCAATAGACTAAGCAGAGTTATTGAAACAAAAAGAGAAGCTTAAGTAGCATTTAAAGGTATAAGAGTAACAGAGAGTTTGTGATAATAGCAGTGATTTCAAACCTTGCCTTTCAAAGTAGAAAGTTAATGGGCAATGTATTAAATTGAGAAATCAATATAAGCAATATAAGCATTTTTAAATTAAATCTACAGAACAGAAAAGAAAACTAAAAACAGGACATGGTTAAAAATGTTTACCTCAGAATATTATTTGGTAATAAAAAGTAATGAATGATCTACTCATATATACAATAGCATTGGTGAATCACGAAAACATTATATTAAGTAAAAAAGTTGAACACAGAAGAGTACGTACTACATGCTGTATGTTTCCAATAAAATTTGTTTCCAGGACAGGCATGGTGACTCACATCTGTATTCTCAGCACTTGGGGAGGCCAAAGCGGGTGGATCTCAAGGTCAAGAGATCAGGACCATCCTGACCAACATGGTGAAACCCCGTCTCTATTAAAAATACAAAAACTAGCTAGGTGTGGTGGTGTGCTCCTGGAATCCCATCTACTCGGGAGGCTGAAGCAGGAGAATTGCTTGAGCCCGGGGGGCGGAGGTTGCAGTGAGCCAAGATGACACCACTGCACGCCAGCCTGGTGACAGAGGGAGACTTCTTCTCAAAAAATAATAATAATATTATTAATATGTTACTATTATAATTAATTTAAAAAACAAATTCATTTCCAGAAAAGACGAATCTGTAGTGATAGAAAACAGGGAAATTGTTGATTTTCAAGTGCCATAGTTTGAGGGAAGAAAAGCGACTGCAAAGGGAAAGGAAGAAACTTATGGGTCTGATGGATGTACCTCATATCTCAAATGTGCTGGTGGTTACACAGCTGTATCCGTTTGTCAAAACTAAACAAATTGTAAAAAGAAAAAGGGATTCAGCGAATATATTTTATACTGTGAATAGCTGATTACAAAATAAGCAAAAATGGTTACCCCTAGGAAGTGGAACTGGGAATACGAAGTAGTGGGAAATGGAACAGTTGCAATGTATTAAATATTCTTATATATCATTTGATATTTAAACCTTGCTTGTATATTACTTCAATAAAAATTAAAACAAACAAAACCAGAAAGCAGAGAGTAAATATATATATATATATACACACACCACCTGAAGAGATTGTACTTACTGTTACACTTTTTTATTTAAAATGACGTTTTTATTTAAAATGTCTTCTTTTTTTAGTTGTGGGTAAAGAACTGAATTTATTTTACTCAAGATTTTAAAAGAACATTTTAAACAAACAAAGAAACACATGGTTTTACTTTTTTTACAACATTTGAATTACAAAAAGGTATAATTTTATTATACGCAGTAATTTTTTATTTGATAAAATTATTCTATTATATTTGGTTACTCTTAACTCAGTTGTGAAACTAACTGGCTGAACATGCATGTAATAAAATGCTAGAACATCTGACAAAAAGGGAAGAGAGAGAAGTAGAGAAATTTAATATATATCTTTACTCTGAGAATAACATTATATTGTTATTACTTATTTGTCTTTATTTTCACAAAGACAAGAGCTATGTCTATCTTATCATCTTATAGCATTATCTATAGAGTATGGGACATAGAGTAAGGATTTAATAAATATATGTGGAATAAATGGATCTATAAAGGAATATAGTACAATTTATTCACCCAACCAATATAAATGTATTGAGCATTTACTGTGTGACAACTATTGCATTGGGAATATGGTGACAGAAAGTTAACAGAAGTTATGGTTTTGACTCACAAGAAATTTACATTCTTGGAAAGTTATCAACTAGTAAATAATTTAATACTTTGTGATAACTGTTGTAACTTAAAATTCACACTGGCTTTGGAAGCTTAGAGGATTATTCAGTAATTTTGCCTGAGATAACTGAGAAAAGCTTCAAATATAAACCACATTTTAGCTGGGGATATTGCTGAGTTAAGGATAATACCAGAAACTAAAGAATTCCATTCACAGAATTCAACATGTGCAAAGGTTGAGTAGTGTAAAGTAACATGTTGAATGTCAGGAAAAGTAAGTAGTTTTATGTAGCAGGAGCACATATGGAGGAAGAAATCATAGTTCAGTCCTGGAGACATAGACTGAGAATAATTATGATCAGAAAAGGGTTAAAGAATTCATCCTAGAGCCACTGGTGAGTCAAAGGAGGGTTTTATTTAGGGAAGTGCTGTTCAGGTCACAGTGTGAAAGAAAAGAAGTTTCTCAGTGCCTAGATGGAGAAATCAGTTAGTAGATGATTGCAGTTGTCTAGGCTGCAAATGTACACAAATACAAAGCAAGATCCCTAAAAGTAAATGGAATTTGATAAAATAAATATTTTGCCTGACAGAAGGGTAAACTTTTAAATTTAGGTTAATCTGTATTTTGAAACATTATTCATTATTTCACAGATACTGTATAAAATTGCTTTGCTTTTCTATGTAGTTACAAGACTACATAGAAAAATACGCTAAAATATTTTAGTATTTCTTTAAATATTTGAACATTCTGTAAAGAAAAAAATTATTAAGCAAGTGTGAACACTATCCCAAATCAAAATATAAATTGTGTGCAGATAATTCAAAATTCTGTTTTTATCAACATATCAATTCAAAATACTCCTTAGAATTAATTTTTTTTTCTTTTTTGAGACGGAGTCTTGCTCTGTCTCCCAGATTGGAGTGCAGTGGCATGATCTCGGCTCACTGCAACCTCTAACTTCTGGTTTCAAGCCATTCTCCTGCCTTAGCCTTCCCAGTAGTGGGATTACAGGCACACACCGCTATGCCCTGCTAATTTTTTGTATTTTTAGTAGAGACAGGGCTTCAACATCTTGGCCAGGCAGGTCTCGAACTCCTGACCTCGTGTTCCACCTGCCTCGGCATCCCAAAGTGCTGGGATTACAGGCTTAAGCCACCGTGACCAGCCGAATTAAAGTTTTACTACACTTGGGGGTTAATACTTAACCCCAGAACCTATTTTCATATTGCGTATATTCCAGGCACCCTGGTCTCCCATCTGTTTTTACTTTACAGGAAAGCTAAGAGAGTGTGGTTATTTCATTTCCACTATTGGCAAGAGAATAATTTTCTTAAACAGAGTAGAAGGGAAGGAACAATTAGTGGTATTGAGCATTTTTTTACGTGCTTGTTGTCCGCATGTATCTCTTCTTTTGAAAAGTGTCTGTTCATGTTCTGACACAAGTTTACCCTAAACTTGTACATGTATCCCTGAAACTAAAATAAAAGCTTAAAAAAGGAGGAATGAACGGCTTTAGCATGACAAAGATTATTTAATTAAAATATGGATAATACAAATGCCTAATTTATGTTGTTTCATTTCTAAAAATATAATTTCAAATCTTCTTGAACACTTAGCCATTATATTTAGCTATTTGAAAGCAAGAACCATGTTTATTCATCTCTATTGTCCAGCACTTTTTCACTCCATGGGCTGTAAATAAATAAATCTCCTGGATGTTTCAAGCAATGAGAAAATGATTAATGAATAGCAGTAATAATATTCTTGGTGAGATCTTTATAAAATCTCCCTTACATCCTTTCAAAAGAATTTAAATAAATACTATAACATAGGGAAGGTGTTTGTTACCGACTTCTCACTTATTCTGAGTTCCTTCACAACCACAGGTAATTCAGATTGGATTATAACAAAGAAAGTGAATATTGTTGAGACCTCTTTGTCTGAAGACGTCATAGAAGCATCTCTCTCATTGCTTTATAGGTACTGACTAAACAAAGTAATTTATAAATTCAATGTTATTCCCATTAAACTACTATTGACATTCTTCACAGAATCAGAAAAAAACTATTTTAAAATTCATATGAAATCAAAAAAGAGCCCCAATAGCCAGGACAATCCTAGGAAAAAAGAACAAAGCTGGAGGCATCACGATACCAAAGTTCAAACTATACTACAAGACTACAGTAACTAAAACAGCATGGTACAGACACAAGATCAGACACTTAGACCAAAGGAACAGAATTAGGAACCCAGAAAGAAGACCACACATCTACAACTATCTGACCTTTGACAAACCTGACAAAGAAAAGCAATGGGGTAGGGATTCCCTATTTAATAAATGGTGAGGAGAGAGCTGGCTAGCTATATGTAGAAGATTGAAACTGGACCCCTTCCTTACACCACATACAAAAATCAATTAAAGATGAATTAAAAACTTAAACGTGAAACCCAGAACTATAAAAATCCTAGAAGAAAATCTAAGTAATATAATTCATGGTATAGACATGGGCAAAGGTTTCATGCCAAAAATGCCAAAAGCAATTGCAAAAAAAGCCAAAATAGACAAATGGGATCTAATTAAACTAAAGAGCTTCTGCACAGCAAAAGACACTATCATCAGAGTGAAAAGACAACCTACAGAATGGGAGAACATTTTTACAATCTATCAATCTGACCAAAGTCTAATATCCAGAGTCTGCAAGGAACTTAAGCAAATTTGCAAGAATAAAACAAGCAACCTCATTAAAAAGTGGGCAAAGGACATGAGCAGATACTTCTCAAAAGAAGACATGCATGCTTTCAACAAACATATGAAAAAAAGCTCAATATCATTGATTATTAGATAAATGCAAATCAAAACCACAATGAGATACCATCTCATGCCTGTCAAAATGACAATTATTAAAAAGTCAAAAAAACAACAGATGCTGGCGAGGCTGTGTAGAAAAAGGAATGCTTTTACACTGTTGGTGGGGGTGTAAATTAGTTCAACCATTGCAGAAGACAGTGTGACAATTCCTCAAATACCTAGAGGCAGAAATACCATTTGACCCTGTAATTCCATTAGTGGGCATATATTCCAAAGGAATGTAAATCATTCTATTATAATGATACAGGCATGCATATGTTCATTGCAGCACTATTCACAATAGCAAAGACAAGGAACCAACCTAAATGTCCATCAATGATAGACTGGATAAAGAAAATGTGGTATATACATACAATGGAATGCTATGTAGCCATTAAAAGGAACAAGATCATTTCTTTGGCAGGGACATGGATGGAATTAGAAGCCATTATCCTTAGCAAATTAACACAGGAACAGAAAACCAAATGCTGCATGTTCTAACTTATCAGTCGAAGCTGAATGATGACAACACATGGACACATGGGGAGAACAACACACACTGTGGCATGTCAGAGAGGTTGGGGGAGTGACAACATTAGGAAGAATAGCTAATGGGTTCTGGGGTTAATACTTGGTGATGGAATGATCTGTGCAGCAAACCATCATGGCACACATTTACCTTTGTAACAAACCTGCACATCCTGCATATAGACCCTTGAACAGGAAATAAAAGCTAAATAAAATAAAATAAAAATAAAGAAATTGATAACACATGATTTAACATTTAAGATTCCAGGATCTAGAAACTGAAAGATCTGGTTTTATATCCTGGCTCTCCATTTAGTATTTGTGTGAATTTAGAAATCTGTAAACTTTTCTAATTTTAGTTTCATTATCTGTAAAATTGGAGCTAAATTATAACCACATAACAGGGCTATTATCTGAATAAAATGAGAAATTAGAAGAAAAAAGGACCATAGGCCAGGGACGGTGGCTCACGCCTGTAATCCCAGCACTTTGGGAAGCTGAGGCGGGTGGATCACCTGAGGTCGGGAGTTCGAGACCAGCCTGACCAACATGGAGAAACCCTATCTCTATTAAAAATACGAAAATTAGCCGGGCACGGTGGTGCATACCTGTAATCCCAGCTACTTTGGAGGCTGAGGCAGGTGAGTCGCTTGAACCTGGGAGGTGGAGGTTGCGGTGAGCCAAGATGGTGCCATTGCACTCCAGCCTGGGCAACAAGAGTGAAACTCCATCTCAAACAAACAAACAAACAAACAAAAAGAAATACCATAATACAGTTCCTGCCATGTGATAAGCCATTATTATTAATATTTTTACTATCACACATTTGGTTTTACAACAGAGACAGTGCAGCCATTTTTGTAAAACATTACAAAAATGGATAAGGATAATAAAAGATAAATAATTTTGTAGGTTACCAAGTCTATTGTTAAAATCATTTCTGGGCCAGTTGTTGTTTGTGTGCACATTCACACATGCTGTAAATACCATGTGCACTTTTTACTCGGGCGTGAATAGGATGGAAGGCCAAATTTATTATTCGAGCCATCTTTGACTTCTCTGTGATCAAATATTTAAGTTCCTGCCAAGTATTTAGTCATTTAGGTTCAAACATAAAGTTTGGTGTTAATAAAGTTGAATCAGCTTCACCTGATCTCCTGTTCGCATCGGATCCTCCCCAATGGTAAATAAGCTCAACTTATTATTCATATTTGTGGTAGCATAAAGACTGCTCAAACATTTAAAGTTAAATTATTTGTTTGCAAATTAGATCTAGATATTTGACACCTTAGCACTTCAGAATGATGTTTCAAGTCTTTCTTCATCTATATTTTGTTCACCAATTATTTTTTCATAAAAATATTTTTTCTAATATTCGTCTAGTTTTCCCAACGTTGGCACATTGAAGTGGTGAGCCAGTGACTCAGAACCACTGTAAACCTATTGGATCCTATTACTGGGAGAATGGTTATCTGCAGGTGCATATTGCATCAGCAAAAATTGAATATTGAAGAATTGTAGTTTGGAAGCCACTTCTGGATATATTACTGTCCTGCTGTAAAACAGGTCACTGTCTTTGCTTCCAGCTTAAGAGGTAGATTAGCTAAAAGTTTAATCCATTAATGTAATTTTGAGGATTAATGTTTTAACATCCCATTTTCTTTGCCCTGTGCTCATTCTGAAGCAGCTGTGATAAAAAGAATTTTCATTGTTCTATGGGGAGATGTTAGTTTGTTATACTACATCTGTTGCTAAAACCCAGGGACTCTTAGTGGCAGCTGAGGCAGATAAATCCGTCAAAAAGATGTGCTCAAGCTTCCAGGGGCTCAAATGGTCTCCTTCTCCTAAGTCTGTATCAATAATGATTAAAATATTGATAAGAAGAAGTTGAAGTCACCTGCTCAAATCTCCCTTCCATAATAACTGTTCAGAATTAGATATCCATGATAACATTTTCTGTAACAATGAAAATTGTCAGTCTGCCAGCTTGATAAACTGTAGCTCCAACTGGCAGAGCCATTTACTTTGTGGTAAGCACAAAATGACAGATCTTTTTTGAATACAAACTGTAATGCTTGCACCTCTCACAGCTGGTTTAGCTTGTAAACACAGCAGAAAAAGAAGACTGATAAAAATTGAAGGTTATGTACAAAACAAGCCCCATGACTAACTTTTTTTTTCTAGTAAAAGGCTATTACCTCTGTTATTGCAACATGGCCCAAATGAGTACCCTAAGAAGAGTAGATGATGATGAATCAAAAGTTCCAGTGACATACTACACTGGATATTTCACAGGCATTTTCAACTAGTTTAATTTTCAACAGTTTGTTATTACTGTTTGCAAAATGGTCTCCTTTTATCTTTCATTACTTTCCACTCAGAACTTGAATATTTACCAGTACTTTTTATAAACACTGTGCCATTGCTCACATAGGTGTATCTCCAATACCAAGTAATTGTAATTATTTTATACAAATTACCACCCTGTATGTACTATCAAGAAATAGAGAGGTATGAAAATATTTCAAAACATTTTGAAGATGCTATTGTGTAAAACACCAGATTATTCTCTAAGTGTCCTTTTTCCATAGTTACTGAGTAGATATCATGATATCTGAGCTACAATTACAAGGTAGATCCAGAAATTGATATAATCTTCCATTTTCAAACAGATCGAAAATTATAGAAATAGGTTTAATTCTTTCATCTGGAGAAAGGGATTATTGATTAATAGTTAAATTTAAGATATTGTCAACAATTACTTTAAAATTCTAGGTTAAAGCCAATATTCTAAAACCCATAAACTTCTAAATTACATGGGTGTTACATTACATTTTTATTGTGGCAAAACCCTTAACATGCAATTTACCCTGTTAACAAAAATTTCAAGTGCACAAAACACTATTGTTAATCATTGGCACAATTTTCTACATCAGATCTCTGAAGCTTATTCATTTTATATAACTGAAACTTTATACCTATGGAACAGCAACTTACTGTTTCTCCTTCTCCCAGCCATTGGAACCCAGCATCTTACTCTGTTTCTATTAATATAAGTCTGAGTATTTTAGATGCCTCTTGTAAGTGGAATTATGCAGTTATTTTTCCTGTGACTGGTTTATTTCACTTAGGGCAATGTACTACAGCATCATCTGTGTTGTTGCATATGACAGGATTTTCTGCCTTTTTAAGACTGAATGATATTCCATTGTATGCATATACTGCTTATTTTTATTCATTCATTGATCAATAGATACTTAACTTATTTTCATGTTCTGGCTTTGAGAATAACACTACAGTGAATATAGGATTATAGATACATTTTCTAGATCTAGATTTCAATTCTTTTGGCTACATACCTAGAAGCAGGATTGCAAGTCTATAACAAAACCAAATAACTCAATTAAAATGGGTAAAGCATTTCAATATACTTTCTTCCAAAGACGACAATCTTTTGGAAAATAGACTTTCCCCCAAACACATATAAATGGCCAACGTGCATATAAAAAGATGCTAAACGTCACTCATCAGCAGAATGGAACTCAAAACCACAATGAGACATCACTTACACCTGTGAGGATGACTAATTAAAACAAAAAACAAAAATAAGCCAAAATATATCTAGTCTTGGTGAAGATGTGGAGAAATTGGAATCCTTTAACAGTGTTGGTGGGACTATAACATGATACAGCCACTATCAAAATAAATATGGAAGTTCCTCAAAACAAACATAACACATTTTTTGTACCCATTGTTACTTTAATCACTTGCCTTCATTTCTAGTTATCACTGACCTTAATGAGTGTTAAATGAACTTAAAGAAAAGGTCTTGCCGGCCGGGCGCGGTGGCTCAAGCCTGTAATCCCAGCACTTTGGGAGGCCGAGACGGGCGGATCACGAGGTCAGGAGATCGAGACCATCCTGGCTAACACGGTGAAACCCCCGTCTCCATTAAGAAATACAAAAAACTAGCCGGGCGAGGTGGCGGGCGCCTGTAGTCCCAGCTACTCGGGAGGCTGAGGCAGGAGAATGGCGTGAACCCGGGAGGCGGAGCTTGCAGTGAGC
>NC_037689.1:125193108-125227463 GCF_003255815.1 Theropithecus gelada
AAAAAAAAAAAAAAAAAAAAAGAAAAGGTCTTGCCTATTATCACCCTGCCCCCTTATAGTATTAGACTCAACTCCTTCATATATATTTTCACCTCTCTAGGCCTCAGGATTGTTGGACCATCAACAATTCTCCTTATAATTTTTAATATCTTCAAATCTCAACGATGACAAGGAGAAGAAAAATAATACTGTAGGAAAGTAAAACTATGGTTATCTCTTAAGACCCTGCTCTAATAACTTTTTGCTTTATCCAATAAAGATGAAAATATATTTTTCTTAATATGTTTTTGTACTTTATTTTGCATGTCAGTGTAAAATTAAATATGATTCAGATTTATTTGACCTAAAAGCCATTTTTAAGTTAAAAAAAAAAACAAGATTAAGTAAATCCAACAAGTCAGATAACAAAAGCAATATTTTTGAAATATGAGTACATATAGTAAAGTGCTCTAATCTTAATTGTGCAGGTTGATATATTTTTGAATATGCATATACTTTATCACCACCACGAAGTTTAAGATAAATAGCGTTTTTAATATTCCACAGAGTTTGTTCATGCCCATTTTAAATCAATCTCCCCACCACAGGGACAACCACCATAAATTAAAGTTTTCATTTCTTTATTTTTTATTTATATCACCATAAATTAAAGTAATCATACTGTATGTACTAATTTGTAAATAGTTAATATGTGGTTTCTGTCAAATAATGTAATGCTTGTGAAATTCATTGACAGTGTTATATGTAGCCAATATTTTATTTTATTTGTTGTATAGTATCACATTGTATACATAGATCATATTTTCCTCACTCATTCTACACTTGATGGGCTTGTTTTAGGTCTGAGGATATCATAGATGCATTTGCTATTAATATTCCATTACGTGTTCTTCAGAGGATGTGTGCACACATTCACGCATTTCTCCCACAGTGAGATTGTTAAGTTGCAGCATAGATAGGAATATTATTATTCCTACTAGATATGCTTTATTAGATGCTGCCAGGCAAGTTTTTAAAATATCTCCGAAGTGGATGTTATCATTTTTTCACAACCCAAAGAACATGTGAGAGTTCTAGTTGTTCTGCATCTTTATGAAATCTGGAATCTTCAGCTTTATAAATCCTACCTATATTTGTGTGAATATGGCAATATCACATTTTATTTTTATTTGTGTTATCCTAATGAGAAATGATGTTGATCACCTTCACATATTTGGAACCACTGGCCAACTGAATCTAATGAAAGCTATGACAAAGGCCAGGGACAGCTCAACCACAGAGCGGATTCCTATAGTCTTCTACCATAACATCCAAAGAAGAAATGTGGCATTTACTTGAGGTAACTATCATGTGCTTCAACCTTTAACGTTGTGTTACACAAAGTGTAAACAAAATGTGACTGCTGTAAAATACAAAAAATTAAAAACCATGCAAATAATCCAACATATGCAGCTCAAAATCAAGACTGAAATGTCAATCAAACTAAGATTATAGACATTTTAATTAGCATCCAAGAACATTAAAATAGCTATGATAAATGTTAAATGGCCTATTGGGTAAAGTGGACAGCATGAATGCACAGATGGAGTATTTCACATAAGAAATGGAAAAAATAAACTAGAATAAAATGGAAAATGTTAAATGTAATGCTACAGCATTATAAATGAAGTATTCATTCAATGTGTTTAAAAACAGACAGGATAAAAAGAAAGTATTAGGAAACTTGAAGACAGAATTTGAAAAGAGATCAACAAAATTTACTCCAATGTAAGTACAACATAGGGAAAAAAAATTAAGCATCTGAGTTGTGTGAGACTATTTCAAACTGCCTAACACTCATATCTTTGAGGTCCTGTAATGAGAGAGAGAATGAAGCAAACGTAATCTATAAAGCAACAATTGTCAAGATTTATTTAAAATTGCTGCAATTCCTCAATAACTGATCAAAAAATTTCAAAAATCGACAAATGAAGAGAACAACCTCTATGCACATTTTATTCAAGCTAATAAAAACCTAGAAAAAGATAGCATCTTAAAAGCATCCAAAGAAAAAAAGATTATACTCAGGGTAAAATTGCGAATGAAAACCTAATTTTCACTAGAAACAATGGAGGTCAGAAAACGATGAAAATAACTAATTAATGTGATAAAAGAGAATTTAAAATATTGTCCAGAATTTTTATCCAACAAAAATATCTTTTGTAAAAAAGAAAGTGAAATAAGGACAGCTTTAGACAAATATAGAAAGAATTATTTACTAGCAGACCTGCACTCGAAGACCTGTGAAAATAAATTCAACCATTTTGAAGATTTACAATACCAAGTAGAAATAAATAACAGCATGAAGGAAATAAGAACACAAAATATTAAATATATGGGTAAACAAGACAAATAAATTTTAAATGTCTATATATACTGTGTACAATCATTAAATAACAAAGGAAGACAGCAAGAGAGGAAGAGAGGAACAAAACAACTGTGAAGGAGAAAAAATAAAAAATAGCAATAGCAAGTCATCACCTGTCAATAATTACTTTAAATGTAAATAAATTAAGTTCCCCAATCAAAATGCATGGAGTAGCTGAATGGATAAAAATAAACAAGTACCTGTGATATATGGCCTTCACTTAAATACTGTGCATTCAATAATGAATAGAACACATAAATAGAAAACCAATAAAGAAACAGCTGATTTGAACAAAACTATAGACCAAATGGACTTAACAGACATATATAGAACTTCTCACCCAACAAAATAAGAACATTTTCCTCAAACACATGATCATATGTTAAATCACAAAACAAGTTTTAACAAATTTAAGAAGATCAAAATCAGCACTCTTCTCTGGTAGGAGACCTGGGTTCAAGTCTACCACAGCTTGGAGCAAATGTTCCTCAGTGCCACTCCCACCTAGAGAGAGCAACGTTTTGAGGAAACCGACATAATTTGGACAGATCTAAGGAGAGAAAATGCCAAAAGTGGGTGACGTGACACAGATGCTGAGGCTAAGGGAGGAGGCTGGGAACCCTGCATGGGATTCTCAAATGCTGGGGCTAGTTCCCAGCCTGGAAAGGCTCCTGAGGAATGAATGAGTGAAGAAACTGTGGGACTGGCCACTGTCGCTGTGGATCTCTAGGATCCTGGCTACAGGGGTCCCCATGTCTCCCCATGTACATTTAAGCTGACAGGGAGATCTTCCCAGACAGCAGACAAAGAAGAGGCTTCAGCCAGCACAGAGCTGGGGGACTTTGTGCACCGCACACTTCCAGCAGAATACGGCTATAGGGAACTATCTTCCTGGACTACCCATGTTTCTCTGAGGAGCTCTAGCCTCATCTGACTACCGGGCCAGGAGAAAGTGGGGCCGAGTTCTCTGCAGCACTGGGCACTTCTGTTCTGCAGGCCCTCCTGACCTGTAGCTCCTCCCAGGTCCCCTGCCTGGCTGCCCTGTAAGAGTGTGTGCATAGCCCATCCTCTGCTGCCAAGCCTGAGTACTTTGCCTCACCTGCTTACATACATGGTGGCCAGGGAGCACTTCAGATCATCCAGTACACCAACAGTCCAGAGAAAGGAGCTGTTTGTCAATCCTGGCACACCAGGGCTTCAGTGTGCAACTCAGGAGTGCCAAGTCAAGATCTGTGTCTAGCACTTTAAGAAAGAGAGGTGCCCATACTCTCAGAACACTCAGAGGGGTGAGATGCATCGGCTTGTGGGCTGCAGTGGGAGCGGGGCATGCCTCCTTCTGCAGAGCTGGCCTGAAAAGGTGTGACTAATATCCCCGCCCCAGACTTGGCTTCGGGAGCCCCATGGCCTCGAAAACCTAACAAAAGAAATGAGGGCACAGTGCCAGTGAGTGGAAGGCGTTCCTCCCTTGGTGAGGGGGTCACCCCGCCTGCCCCCACCCCCCCCGCAACACACACACCACAGAGCACTGCTGCAAATGTGAGAAGATACAGAGGAGTTGCAGGGCTGAGTAGGAGCCTATTTACCGACCATTGTTCTTAAGTACCTTCTACTGGATCACAGCTGAAAGTACAATACCAAAAAAATATGTTGTTAGATTTCACCACTGCTGCCCCACTCCCACTGGTGCAAGGGCATGTGTGTGGACCCTACTGTGCTACCCCACTGGAGTACATGTGCAAGGAATCCATCACAAAGCTGCTGCATCACCACTGCTAATTTGGCTCCTGGCTTGACTGTTGTTGGTGTATAGGAATGCAAGTGATATATTTGCACATTGATTTTTTATCCTGCGAGTTTGCTGAAGTTATTTATTTTATTGCTTAACAAGTTTTTGGGATGAAACTATGGAATTTTCTAGACATAGAATTATGTCATCTGCAAACAAGGATATTTTGACATCCTATTCCTATTTGAATGCCCTCTATTTTTTTCTATCTTGCCTGATTGTCCCAGCCAGAAATTCCAATGCTATCTTGAATAGAAGTGATGAAGGTCATCCTTGACTTTTGTCAATTTTCAAAGGGAATTATTCCAGTTTTTGCCCATACAGTATGATGTTGGCTGTGGGTTTTCATAGCTGGCTCTTATTATTTTGAGCTATTTTCCTTCAATACCTAGTTTATTGATAGTTTTAATATGAATGGATGCTAAATTTCATCGAAGGCCTTTTCTGAATCTATTGAGATAATCATGTGCTTTTTGTCTTTTATTCTGTTTATGTGATTAATCACATTCATTGATTTGCATATGTTGAAAAAACCTTATTTCCCAGGGAAAGCCTACTTGATCATGGTCAATAAGCTTTTTGATGTACTGCTGGATTCAGTTTGCTAGTATTTTGTCCAGGAAAAAACGACTAACAGAGTAAACAGAAAACCTACAGAATGGGAGAAAATTTTGGTCAACCATGCGTCCAACAAAGGTCTAATATCCAGCATCTATAGAGAATTTAAGCAAATTTACAAGAATAAAAACAAACGACTGCATAATAAAGAGAGTAAAGGACATGAACAAACACATTTTTAAAAGAAGACATACGTGCAGCCAACAATCCTATAAAAAAGTCAACATCACTGATCATTAGAGAAGTGTAAATCAAAACTACAATGAGATTGCATCTAACATAAGTCAGAATGGCTATTATTAAAAAGTTAAAAAGTGACAGATGCTGGCAAGGTTGTGGCAAAAAAGGAATGTTTATACACTGTTGGTGAGAGTGTAAATTTGTTCAGCCATTATGGAAGACAGTATGGGGATTTCTCAAGGACCTATAGATGGAAATACCATTTGACCCAGCAATTACATTACTGAATATATAATCCAAAGAGTATAAATCTTTCTATTGTAAAGACACATGCACGAGTGTGTTCACTGCAGCACTATTCACAATAGCAAAGACATGGAATCAACCTAAGTGTTTATCAATGATTGACTGGATAAAGAAAATGTGGTATATATACCTCATGGAATACTATGCTGCCAAAAAGAAGAACAAGATTGTGTCCTTTGCAGGGACATTGATAGAGCTAGAGGCCACTATCCTTAGCAAATGAACATGGGAGCAGAAAACCAAATACTGCATGTTCTCACATATAAGTGGGAGCTAAATTATGAGAAAAACATGGACACATAGAAGGGAACAACACACACTGAGAACTTTCAAAGGGTAGAGTGTGGGAGAAGGGAGAGGATCAGGAAAAACAACTAATATGTACTAGGCTTAATACTTGGGTGATGAATTTATCTGTAAAACAAACCCCCATTACATAAGTTTACCTACGTAACAAACCTGCACATGTACCTCTGAACTTAAAATAAATGTTAAAAGAAAAAAATCTAAGAGTGTAACTACAAATGAAAAGGTCTATCATTAATGTTGGTCTTTCAGACTCACTCAAATTCCAAGAAAAACTATTTACCAGTTAATCTCTGGTCTCCATTTCTCAAAAATTAAAGGCAGCTAGAGAGGAGACAGATTACCTACAAAGGGAACTGCATCAGGCTAACAGTAGAACTTTCAGCAGAAACCCTGAAAGCTGGAAGAGATTGGGGGCCTATATTCAGCATTCATAAAGAAAATTATTTCCAACAAAAAATTTCATATCTAGCTGATATAGTATGGCTGTGTCCCCACACAAATCTCATCTTGAATTGTAACTCCCACAATTCCCATGTCATGGGAGGGACCTGGTGGGAGGTAATTGAATCATGGGGGAGGGTCTTTCTAACACTATTCTCATGATAGTGAATAAGTCTCACAAGATCAGATGGTTTTATAAAGGGGAGTTCCCCTGAACAAGCTCTCTTTTGCTGGCCACCATGTAAGATGTCACTTGCTCTTCTGCCATGATTGTGAGGTCTCCCCAGTCATGTGGAGCTGTGAGTCAATTAAACTGCTTTCCTTTCTAAATTACCCTGTCTCCAGTATGTCTTTATTAGCAGCATGAGAACAGACTTATATAGTAAATGGGTACCAGTAGAATGGGTTGCTGCTGTAAAGATACCTGAGAAAGTGAAAATGACTTTGGAACTGGGTAACAGGCAGAGGATAGAACATTTTGAAAGGCTCAGGAGAAGACAGGAAAATGTGGGAAAGTTTGGAACATTCTAGAGTCTTGTTGAGTGACTTTCACCAAATGCTGCTCATCTCAGATGGAGATGAAGAACTTGTTGGGAACTGGAATAAAGGTGACTCTTGTTAGGGTTTGGCAAAGAGACTGGTGGCATTTTGCCCCTGCCCTAGAGATCTCTGAAACTTTGAACTGGAGAGAGATGATTTAGGGTATCTAGTGGAAGAAATTTCTAAGCAGCAAGGCATTCATTAGGTGATTTGGGTGCTGTTAAAAGCATTCGGCTTTATGTAGTCACAGAGATATGGTTTAGAATTGGAACTTTTTAGAATTTAAAAGGGAAGCAAAGCATAAAAGTTTAGAAAATTTGCAGCCTGATAATGTGATAGAAAAGAAAAACCCATTTTCTGAGGAGAAATTCAAGTGGGTTGTAAAGTTTGCATAAGTAATGAGGAACCAAATGTTAATTGCCAAGATAATGGGGAAAATATATCCAGGGCATGTCAGAGACTGTGGCAGCAGGCCCTCCTATCACAGGCCTGGAGGGCTAGGATATAAAATGGTTTTATCCGCCAGGCCCAGGGCCCTACTGCTCTGTGCAGCCTATAGACTTGGTGCCCTGTGTCCCAGCTGCTCTGGGCATGATTAAAGGAGTCAAAGTACAGCTTGAGCCATGGCTTCAGAGGATACAATCCCCAAGCCTTGGCAGCTTCTATGTGATGTTGAGCCTGCGGGTGCACAGAAGTCAAGAATTGAGATTTGGGAACCACTGCATGATTGTATATTGCAGTATGAGAAGGACATGAGATTTGGGAGGATTCAGGGGTAGAATGATACAGTTTGGATATTTATCCCTGTCCAAATCTCAAGTTGAATTATCATATCCGATTTGTAGGTGGTGCCTGGTGGAAGGCGTTTGGACCATGAGAGCAGTTCCCACATGGCTTGGTGCTGTCTTTGTGACCGTGAGTTCTCGTGAGATCTGGTCATTTAAAAGTATGTGGAACTTTCCCCCTGCCATTGCTTTTGATGCTGCCATGTGGGATACCTGCTCTCCCTTTGCCTTCTGCCATGATTGTCAGCTTCCTGAGGCCTCCTCAGAAGCAGACACTAGTGCTTATACTTCTTGTATAGCCTGCAGAACCATCAGCCAAATATATTTCCTTTCTTATGATTACCCGGTGTCAGGTATTTTTTATAGCAATGCGAGAATGACATAATATACTAACATATGCATTTAATATTACATTTTAAATCAGATTTTATATGTAGCATTTTCATTATGGTTTAGTTTTAAATAATATAAATCTTTCTTTATTATTCCTTTTCCATTCTGTGATATATTGAGAGGAGCAAGTTAAAGTTTTGAATTTGGAAAATTTTGACTACATTTTTTTAACAGTTTATAATTTATTGCATTGTTTTGGAAGAACTTGGTGTTGTATAACTGGTAATAATTATTTCAGTTTGATTTGCGGCCAGTTTTTTGGTCACTTATGTAAATGTTCTGTGAATTTTAAATAATCTGAATTATTTAATTGATGGTTGCAGTTTCCACACACATGTATTAGATGAAATATATTTATTGTGTTATATTTTCTATAAATCTTGCTATTTTTGACTGTCTAATGAATCAATTATTGTAATGACAGTGTTAATTTTTTAGTTTTTTAATTTTGAGTTTTTTGTGAATTTTAAAATTTTCTTTCAAAATCAGTTTTATCATTATATGTTTAAGTCTATTACATTGAGTATAAACAGAACCACAACTTTTACAGCTTATGTAGAAAGTATGCTTCTTAACAGTAAGTACTGACCACATACTTATTGCCGCTTCTTTTATGTTTATTTTATGCATATTAATATCAGGTTCATATCATTCTTTATTATTATAATTACTGATTATATATTTTCAATATTTATTTATTTCAAGATTTCTGTGACATACTTTATGTGGGTGTGTTTTAATAAATATTTAGTTTTAGTTTTAAAGTAGAAGTTTAACATTTTCTTTCCTTTAGTTGTTGAGTTTGAGCTACTGATATTCATTATGAATACTGGCTATTCCCAAGTATTTTACTTTATCCTCTCCTTTTGTCTACCATGTAATTAAGCTTTATTTTTTAAAATTTTACTTTATCTAGTTGGATATTCTCTATTCCGTTTCAAGTTTTGATTATTACTTTCGATTTTTTGGCAATGATACTTAGCTATCTCTAAATTTATTAATGGTATCTCCCATCTCTTACACAACAAAAAACAATGGAGTTTAACTTCAGGCTCCCTTCACCCTTATCTTATTAATTATTTTTTCTTCAACAGAGATTCCCAAAGTTAGGAGAAGCCAGAAGCAGTAAGAGTCCAAGAACCAGTTACCTTCTCATTACAAGAAGCCTCAACCAAAAACTAGAATGTGCCACACAGAAATTATTATCTTCTTGTTCAGTTAAGTTCAAAAATAATATAAATGTATGGTCTAGAATTTTATTTACACCACTTCATTAACCATCTAAACTTAGCCCTTATTATAATCCATTTGTATAGACAATGCACATTCAAATCTACTCATTGGTTTATTAATCTTTTGGCACACTACTTCTTACACTCTACAGTTTCTCAGTTTTATTTTCTTCCACTTGAAATACATCCCTTAATAGATCTTTTAGTGATGATTTATTAATCATAATTATCTCATTATTTGCCTGTAACATGTTTTCATTTGATTCTAGCTATTGTTTGATAGTATAGTTGCCTATAAAATTGTTGTTTTGCAGTTCTTTTTCCTCAAAACTTTGAAATCATAGTCCATTCTTTCTGTCACTTATTGCATATTTTTTATCTCACAATTTTGGTGGATTAAGAATTCAGGCATGCGTAACTGTGTCCTCTGCTTCAGAGTATTTCACAAGTCTTCAATCAAGATATCAGCAGTGACTGAACTCTTATTTGAAGACATGACTGAGGAAAGATTCACTTCCAAGTTCACTCACATAGGCAACAAGATTCAGCTCTTCTAGTGCTGCTAAACTGAGAACCTCAGTTCCTCCCTGGCTGTTGGTTGAAGGCTTTCTTCAGTTGCTTTTCAAGTGTGTCTCTCCAAAATAATGGCTTACTTCATTAGAAGCACCAAATGAAAGAGTCTGCTAGTAAGATGTAAGTGACAAGTCATTTAATCTATTATTGGAAATAACATTCCCTCAATAGAATTGCCATATTCTGTTGGTGAGAAGTAAGTTGCACAAGGCCATGGATATCAGTATAAAGGGATTATATTGGACCTGTCTTGGACAATGCCTGCTACAGGTCTGGAATAAGGTTCTGATTTTTCAGGTAATATACATTTTTACCTCACCACTATACAACCAACACAGGTAAGATTTTTTTCTTTGCTGTCCTGATCTATATGGAGGGTTTATTTATGCTAGTCTTTAATATAAGCTTTTCGGGGAGTCTAAGCCTTATGCATAGTACACCAATTATATTTTCCAACTTAAATATGCCCAAGTATTTTTTATTCTCCAATGCCCTTTCATCTTCAAACAAATTTAAAAACAAAAGAGCAAATGATGATTTTAGCATTCTCTTAAATTCTATTTTCAGACTTGTAATGGTTTTGTACATTCTTAACAGTCAATCCACTTAATAATTTTAAAATAAATATCCAACATATTACAATTTATTTCATTGATATGGATATTAAGGATGCCTTGTTTTCAATGTTGTGAACACCATAGTCCCAAATGGAATATCTATCTAGATATCAATATTTACATCAATATTTATATACAATTTGTTATTCTGTTTCTCTGGAAAACTCTAATACGTATTTTGGTTCTAATAGTGGTTACGGAAGAAAATAATTCTAAGGGTGACTTTTTCTTTATTGGCTCTGAGGTTTCTGGAACTGACTCTTTAATATGGTTAGATATAAAGACACTAATGATGCTATTTCCAGTAGTAAAGTGAGCTCTTGAGAGCTGTAACAATGGAGATATGCAAAATATCACCATTGGATTCTCCTAAACAACCACTTATAGCAAGCAAGGAACTGGGTGACTGTATGAGATTTTCAAACATTTTTATCTAAGGAGTGTAATGAGATTGGCTGTTGCTCCTAATGTCACTGAACCTTTAAAGTAGAGGAAAAAAGGATAATATGAGTAATTCAGATAACCAATGCAAGCACCAAACAAATGATCTAAAAGCTTCTCTATGTGTTCTAAAGGTATCCTTTATATCCTGTAGCTGCCAGGCTGAGATTGCTGAATATCAAGTATAGAATATCATTTTGCAATTGTCTCAAATACAATAAAAATTGAATTCTCAGCCTCATATTATGTCTACAGTTAAACTTAGTGCATTGACTAGGAAGAGACTCTGGAAGTTAGAATGGGAATGTGTGGTAGGTCCCTGACGAAGCTGGGGACATTAAGTCCCTCAATTCTGATGAAATTTCTTTGCCAGTGGAAGAAACATCTCCATGTGAGGAGGAGCAGTCTCTCCATCATCAGTGGGAGTGGTCTTTCCACCTCCATCTGAAGGGATTAACTCTGCATTTTCTGAGTAAATTGCAATGCTACCCCTGCCCTCCCAGAGGCAATGTCTACAAAAGACAATACTGAGTCTCCTCAGAATCCATTGCTACTACCTCTCTTTGCTTTTAGACCTATAACTAGTCTGAAATCCCATCCAGTCCCTAAAAGTGAGTTACAAAGACTGACCCTTGAGATGCACTACACTCCAAAAGAACTACCTGTGTTTTATCATTTATATAGGCGGAAATTATAAAAACATGCATGGGAGTAAAAACTAAGGGTGTGCAGTAATGGTGAAGAAACATAAAGACAGATCATGACAAAGTTATTAATATGGGCTCACTAAACAGGGATTCTACAGTTTATGTTACAGGTTGGGGAGTTGGAAAGGGCTCTAGCAGTCTGTTTGCATCGTTGACTAAAATATGAACTGAAAGATGGACAACAGTGAATAAATTGGAAAGCTAGACCTACTCTGGTTTAATGTAGAAGAATCGATTTAATGGCTTAGGATGCTTGAAATGTGATAGAGGCTTTGTTATCTGAGACCTATTCATCCACAGTGAAAGAGTTTAAAGGACATATTTTTCACCACAACTGTTAGAAATAAATTTAAGGGAAGCTTCAGCATTCTTGAAGAGCTTGTGATTTCTCTATCTATAGGTCAAAACTTAGAGTGGAAACTGTAGTCATTGAATTGGCATTTGATCCCAGGGTGGCAGGGGCCAAGTGGTAACACTCAAACACCAAAGGTAAGATGGGGATGGTTATCATAACTGGCAGTGGAGTCAAAATCAGTGATCACAATAGTCTAACTTGTGCAGATTTATGACATAGTCTAGTTGATCATGGTGTTCCTAGAAGTGGAATAGATGGAAAGCCTACAGAATTCTTACTTAATACATATAAGCAGAACATTTCTAGCTCAGTGAACAAAAATATAACCTGCATCATAAAAACAGAGTTATAGCTCCTCGATCAATTTCCAGACTTCAGCCAGTTTACAAATCCAGAACCCCTTAAATGAAGAACAAGCTTGGTGCCCTTGAGGAAGGGCCTTAGTACACTGCCAAAAATCTGTACATTTAATCTTCCTCCTAATCTTCCCAAAAGGGACATATGTCCTTTTACCAGTGAAACTGCTCATTTGCGTAATAGAAAATAATCAAATCAGGTACTACTGGACCCTGGCTACGAACTGATGCAAATTCCAGGAGACCTAACATACCATGGTGGTCCACAAAGACAGTGCTTATGGGAATCAGGTGATCCATGGAGTTTTAACTTAGGTCCAACTCACAGTGGGTCCACAGTATCCCTCATGTACCCTGTAGTTATGTACTCGGTTCTGGAGTGCATATTTTTAATAAATATACTCATGCTGACAGAATCTCCATAATGGTTCCCTGACCTGTAGAGTGAGGTGTATTATGGTGGGTAATGGCAAATGGAAGCCAGTAGAAACACCTCTATCTAGGAAAATAGTAAAGCAAATGCAATATTTCATCTCCGTAGGGATTGCAGACATTAGTGCCACCATCAAGGACTTGAAAAATGAACAGTGGTGATTCCCACCACATCTCCATTCAGCTTGTCTATCTGGCCTTGCAGAAGACAGATGGATCTTAGAGAATGACAGTGAATTATTACAAACTTAAGCGGGTGGTGACTCCAATTACAGCTGCTACACCAGATGCAGTTTCATTGCTTGAAAAAAACTAATACATCTCCTGGTACCTGGTATGCAACTATTGATCTGGCAAGTTCTTTTTCTTCATACGTGTCAATAACAGCCAGCACAGGCAATTTGTCTTCAGCCAGCAAGGCTAGCAATACACTATCACTTTCCTACTTTCAGGGTGTATCTTCAGCCCTATGTCATAATCTAGTTCACAGGGACCTTGATTGCCTTTCCTGTTCACAAGATATCACATTGGTCCATTACACTGATGACATAGTAGTGACTGGATATAGTGAGCAAGAAATATCAACTATTCTTGACTTATTAGTAAAACATTTGCCTGTCAGAGGGTAGAAAATAAATCTGATAAGAGTTTAGAGGCATTCTACCTCAGGAAAATTTCTAGAGGTCTGGTCATGTGGGGCATGTTGAGATACACTTTTTGTGGTGAAGAATAAGTTGTATCATCTGGCCCCTCCTATAACCAAAAAAAATGGGTATAAAACCTAGTAAACCTCCCTGTATTTTGAAGGCAACATATTCTTAATTTAGATGTGTTACTCTGGATCATTTTCTGAGTAATCTGAAAAGCTGCTAGTTTTGAGTAGGACCCAGAACAAAACAAGCCTCTGTAACAGATCCAGACTGCTATGCAAGCTGGTCTGGCACTTGAGTCATATGATCTAGCAGATCCTTGAAGAATCGTGGCATATAGGGATGCTCTTAGGTGTATCAGAGAGGCCCCTATAGTTGAATCAAAGCTTATGCTTTTAGTATTTTGGATCAAAGCCCTGCCATTCTCTGTGGTTAGCTACCCATTTTTTTGATAAAGAGCTGTTGGCCTGCTACTGGGCCTTCATAACAACTACATGCTTAACCATGTGGCACCAAGTTACCATGTGACTTGAGGGGACCATCATGAGCTGGGTTTTGTCTGACCCACAAATCTGATGTGCACTGCATTGTAGCACTTCATCGTCAAATGGATGTGCTATGTATGTGATTGGATCTGAGAAGTCTTGAAGGCAAAAAGGTACATGAAAAAGTGACCCAAAATCTCATGATCCCTACTCTGGTTACACTACATTCTCTGTTCCAGTTTGCAACTATGGCCTCATGGGGAGCTCCTTACAATGAGTTGACAGAGGAAGAGAAGACTTGAGGCCAGTTCACAGATGCTTCTGCATGATACACAGACTCCATCTAAAAATGGACACTTGTAGCAATGTTAGCCCCATTCTGAGATATCCCTGAAAGACAGTGGTGAAAGAAATTTCTTCTGGTGATGAAAAATTTGAGGGTTGCTCCTATATATTTATGAGCTGTGGCCAATGATTTGGCTATATGGTCAGGGACATAGAAGGAATATAACTGGAAAATTGGCAATAAGGAAATTTGAAGAAGACGTATGTGGTTAGACCTCTAAGAATGGGCAAAACAAATGAAGGTATTTGTATCCTATGTTAATTTTTACCATAGCATGATCTCAGTAGAGGAGGATTTTAATAATCATGTGGATATAGTTGCTCATTCGGTGCATACCAGTCAGGCTGTTTCTCCAGTTACCGGTGTCATCACCAATAAGCTCATGAACAAAACGGTCACGGTGGCAAGGATGAAGGTTATCCATAAGTTCAGAGACTTGAACTTCTACTTACCAAAGCAGACCTGGCTATGACCATAGTTGAGTATCCAGTGGACAGCAACAGAGACCAATACTGAATCCTGAGTATGACAACGTTCCCATGGATGATCAGCCAGCTTGTGGGTGGTGGGTTATTATTACACTGGACTACTTCTATCATAGAAGAAGCAGTGTTTTGGCTTCACTGGCATAAATTCTACAAATAGATTTGCTTTTTCAGAACATAGTGCTTTGGACAAAATTACCATTGCAAACTTACATAATGCCTTATCCACCATCATGGCGTTATACAAAACACGATTCTGATCAAGGAAACCACTTCACAGCAAATGAAGAGTGGCAGTGGGCTCACGCTCATGATATTCACCGGTTTCACCATGTTTCCGACCATTTTGAAGCACCTGGTTTGTTTGAAAAGAGGATGTACCTCTTGAGGACTGCTAAAGCACCAGATAGTTGGGAATCCATTGCAGGCCTGTAGCAAGGTTCTTCAGAGGCTGTGCATGTTCTGAATCAGCATCCAATACATAGTTCTGTTTCTTCTATAGCCAGGATTTATAGACTCAGGAATAAAGGAATGAAAATACAAATGCCATCACACACTATTACCCCTAGTGACTCACTGGAAAAAAAATGTTGCTTCCTTTTTTTGAAACCTTTTTATGGCTGCATAGTTCCTTTTTATGGCTGCATAGTATTCCATGATGTATATGTGCCACTTTTGTAAATTCATTCTATCCTTGATGAGTATTAGGGTTGATTCCATGTCTTTGCTATTGTGAACAGTGCTACAATGAATGTATGCATGCATGTATCTTTATAACATAATGATTTATATTCCTTTGGGTATATACACAGTAATGGGATTGCTGGGTCAAATGGTCTTTCTAGTTCTAGATATTTGAGGACTCACCACACTGTCTTCCACAATGGTTGAACTAATTTACATTCACACCAACAGTATAAAAGTGCTCTTATTTCTCCACAGTCTCACCAGCATCTGTTGTTTCTTGACTTTTCAATAACCACCATTCTGACTGTCATGAGATGGTATCTTATTGTGGTTTTGCTTTGCATTTAAGAGACACAAAAATATTTGTATTGAACCAGAGATTAAAACTGGCCTCTGAATCAACAGGCCAAGAAGTGAGGTGTGGTGTTTTCTGAGGTGTTAATCCTGACTATAGGGGAAAATTGGACTTCTTCTTCACAAAGAAAGTTAAGGAAGAGTATGTCTGGAACACAGGAGTTCCCTTAGGGTGTCGAAATATTACCATGCCTGTAATTAAGGTCAGTGGAAAACTACAGCAACCTAATCCAGGCAGGACTACAAAATGTCCAGACCCTTTAGGAATGAAAGTTTGGGTCACTCTACCAGGTGAAGAACTGCAACTAGATGATTTGCTTATTGAAGGCAAAGGGAAGACAGTATGGACACTGATAGAAAGTAGTTATAATTACCAACCATGACAACATGCCTATTAACAGAAATGAAGACTATAATTATCATTACTTTGTTATGAATATTTCTTTGTATATATATTGGAGTATGTGTATGTTTATGTGTGTCTAGTATATATCTTTGTTTTCTTTTTTATTCCCTTCCTTATTCCCTTATCATGTAACATAAATTGCACTGACTTTTTATTATAACATTAATTAGTGTTAATTTTATTCCATAATATTTAAGATATGGGCTAGCAAGGAAAATAGTAATCCTCACTGAAATATGTTACCTACTCTTTTGGTAAAGAGGTTGTACATTCATGTTTGTATGCAGGATAGTTGTATTATGTTAGATTGAAGGAAGACCTTGTTATTTTTTGTATTCGGAGAGTAAGTATAGTTTAAGGAGATAAGTAAAAGTGTTACAGTTGGTAAGGTATGAACTTATGATAGTTAATTTAAAGTGTCAACTTGACTGAGCCACAGAGTGCCCTGTCATGTGGTCACATTATTCAGGGTTTGTCTGTGAAGGTGATACTGGATGAGATTAATATTTGAATCACTAGATTAAGTAATGCAGGTTGCCCTGCCTAAAGTGTTGGGCCTTTTATTAGTTCATTATAACACTGCTGTGAAGAACTGCCTGAGACTGAGTAATTTATAAAGAAACGAGATTTAATCAACTCGCAATTCTGCATGGCTGCAGAGGCCTCAGGAAACTTACATTCCTGGCAGAAGGAGAAGGGGAAGCAAGGCATGTCTTACATGGTGGCAGGAGAGAGACAGGGAGTGAAGGGAAGAAGTGCTACAAATTTAAACTATCAGATCTCATGAGAACTCACTATCATGAGACCAGCATTGGGGAAACCACTCCCATTATCCAATCACCTCCCTCCAGGTCTCTCCCTTAACACGTGGGGGTTACAATTCTGCATGAGATTTGGGTTGGGACACGGAGTCAAACCATATTATTCTGTCCCTGGACCCTCCCAAATCTCATGTCCTTCTCACATTGCAAAATACAATTATTCCTTCTCAACAGTTACCCAAAGTCTTAATTCATTCCAGCATTCCATAGTTAATTCAAAAGTTCAATTCCAACGTCTCATCTGAGACAAGGCGAGTCCCTTCCACCTAGGAGTAACATCAAAAACAAATTATTTACTTCCCAAATACAATGGGGATACAGGCATTTCGTAAATGCTCCCATTTCACATGGGAAAAAAATGGCTAAAACAAAGGGGCTACAGGCACCATGTAAATATGAAAATCAGCAGGACAGTCATTAAATCTTAAAGTTCCATACTTATCTCCTTTGATTTCATCTCTCACATCTTTAAATAAATAAAATCAAAAATGAAAAAGTGGACATTACAACTGATAACATAGAAATAAAACATCATAAAGGACTACTATGAATAAGTATATGGCAACAGATTGGGCAACTTATAAGAAATGAATACATTTCTAGAAACACACAACCTACAAATATTGAATCAAGAAATAATAGAAAGACCACTGTATTAATCTGTTTTCCCGTTGCATAAGTAACAAAGAGCTAAAGGAGAAGCAAGTCATGTTTTATGTGGAGGCAGGAGAGAGCGAGTGAAGGGGAAAGTGTCACACTTTCAAACCATCAGACCTCATGAGAAGTCACTCACTATTACGAGAACAGCCTGAGGGAAACCGCCCCCATGATCCAATCACCTCCCACCACATACTTCCCCTGACACATGTAGATTACAATTTTACATGATATTTGGGTAGGGACACAGAACAAACCATATCAGGACTCATCCAATAAACTAAAGACCTGAATATAAGAAAAAAATAAGCTGAATAACAGGAAGCTCCTCTTGCATGACTGCTTGGACTAGGACATCAGTCTTTCCCCGCCTTCGGACTGACTGAAAAATCAGATTTGTTCAATCTTGAGCCTGTCAGACTTTGGACTAGAATTTACATAATCAGATTTCCTGTTTCTTATGTCTTCCGATTGTGACTGAAACTACACCATCTTCGTTCTTTGCTCTCTAGCTTGCTGATTACAGACCGTGGGACTTGTCAGAGCCTATAATCATGAGAGTCCATATCCATATACAGGTGAGAGTACCTGATCTTTTGTAATTTATTCACAAATTCTCATCTCAGTCATTGGTGTGGGTTGCTCCTTTGGAATGTTAATTTTCTAATATTGTAGCATATGCTATATATGGGCAGGGGCATTTTTAGTCACCAGAAGAGCTTTCAGGCAAAATGCTACTGGTACTAGCTATAGGTAGTTGAGCCAGGATACAGAGAAATGCTAGCAGCTGAGGTGGTATAAGCAGCCAACTGAAATCACATGCTTCATAAAACAAATAAAATAAATATGTCTGCAGCTCCGTAGGTAATATTGGGCTACAGATGTGCATTTGCAAATCATAGTCTTATTTAAGTCATTAGAATTGATTGTATCTTTCAGGGTTGTTTTATATAATGATAAGAAGCCTAGGTCAGATTCTTAGAGAAACCCAGCATTTTAGTAATGCTAGAAGAAGAGAAACCAACAAAAGAGTCACAACATGGCCCAAAGATGTAAAATGATACAAGACTGTGATGTCATGAAAGTCAAGGGACCAAAGTGATTTATCCCCAATACAGTGTGCTTGAGAACTTTTTTTTTTTTTTTTTTTTTTTTTTTTTTTTTTGAGACGGAGTCTCGCTCTGTCGCCCAGGCTGGAGTGCAGTGGCGCGATCTTGGCTCACTGCAAGCTCCACCTCCCGGGTTCACGCCATTCTCCCGCCTCAGCCTCCGAGTAGCTGGGACTACAGGCGCCCGCCACCACGCCCGGCTAGTTTTTTCTGTATTTTTAGTAGAGACGGGGTTTCACCATGTTAGCCAGGATGGTCTCGATCTCCTGACCTCGTGATCCACCCGCCTCGGCCTCCCAAAGTGCTGGGATTACAGGCTTGAGCCACCGCGCCCGGCCTTGAGAACTTCAAATGCTGCCATGAAGGAAGATAAGATATGAAACATATTCTTTGGACTTAGTCACATAGAAAACACTTGTGATCTTGGCGAATTGTGGGCCACAGTATCAAATCCCAGTGTATTAAGGTGTGCTCAGTAGGATGCATGTTGTTTCAGAAGATTTTAATAGAGTAACAAAATTAAACTGAGATAAATTATTTTATTTGCTTGCTTGTACTCAAGGTGGGAAACATATAAGCGTGTTTATCAGTTGATGGTAGAGGAAGTAGAATGAGAGTGATATAAGATAAAGAAAATGTAGAGGATAATCAAAAGTGTCATATTCCTGGAAGAAAGGAAATCATGAGACTCAGAATACAGTAGATTGAGGAACAATAATTACGCCTTTAACAAACGGAAATTATTACATTTGGAGAAGTTGCATTACAAAACGAGAACCATGTGTATACATTGTTAGGCCTGAGTATTAAGAAAATGGTTAGATTGGGTTATAAATTGTTCATATTGTAGACTTGTAATGTGATACGGTTTAAGCAAGCAGTGAATGATATATAATGTTTCATAGAATCATTCATTTTTTTTGTATGCATTAGTAGTTCATTCTCTTTGATTAGGGTGGAGTATTTCATTCTATGGCTATAATACAGTTGGTTTAAACATTGACTGGTTGATGCACATTTGGATGAGGAATATTACAAATAAAGCTGGTATAAACACTGATGAGACACTCCCTTAGTGAAACTTTAGTCTGGCTCCTCTGAGTCTCCTTTATCTACTAGTCCCAGTCCCTAGCAGGCATGTCAAGAGTCCAGTTTTAGCAGGAATCCTGCAGTGTCAATTTAGAGACAATCCCCACCCTCAATATCTGATCACTCTCAGTATGTAGCAAAATTCCATTTCTCCGCTATTGGTAGCTGATCACCATGGCATGCCTTCTGCAAGAATCCTATCAAGTCTGTTTAGTCAGAATTGCCCCTTGTCTCCAATGCTTTCACTTAGTAATTTTCCATCCACTAAACCCCCACCCTTCTCCTTAACTATAAATTTCCACTTGCCCATGCTTTGTTTGGAATTGAGCCTAGTTTTATATTGAGATCTCTTTTTTCCTATTGCAATAGTCCTGAATAAAGTATATTTTTAATACGTTACTGTCTAGTTGTTTTCCTTTGACAGCATTCCTGTACATGTCTTTGGGCAGATATGTTTTTGTTTGTTTGGTTTGTTTATTTGTTTTGAGACGGTGTCTCGCTCTTGTTACCCAGGCTGGAGAGCAATAGCGCGATCTCTGCTCACTGCAACCTCCGCCTCGTGGGTTTATGTGATTCTCCTGCCGCAGCCTTTCCAGTAGCTGTAATTACAGGTGCCCGCCACCACGCCTGGCTAATTTTTTGTATTTTTAGTAGAGACGGGGTTCTGCCATATTGGCCAGGCTGATCTTGAACTCCTGACCTTAGGTGATCTACCCGCCTCAGCCTCCCAAAGTGCTGGGATTACAGGCGTGAACCACCGTGCCCGGCCCCTGCCCAGATATATTTTTATTGCTCTTTGTAAAATATCTAAGAGCTTTACAAGGAACTGCCAAACTTCAGCAGCAGTGACAGAATCATTATCATTTATGGAGGGCAAGTTTATGTTAGTCACTATGCTTCATGCAAGACACTTTACAAAATAATTAAATCGTTGAAACAAGTCTATCCAGTGTATATTATTTTTTTCTATTTTACCAATGAGAAAATTGAGAATCAAAGAAACAAAGTTGTGTGCTCTAATTTACACAGCTAATAATTGTGAATTTAGGATTTAATTCCAGAGTGCTCTGATTCTAGAGTCTGTGTTGAATAAAGAACATTCAACTAGTGTCATTCCTGGCTTTAGCTTTTGAAGTTTTGAAGATTTAGAAGTAAACCTCAATTTTCAATTTTCCTGGGTGGCTGCTGGTGAGAACCAGTCATTTGACCAGTTCCTGAGCTTAGGGAAGTGCTATGACTTTGATTTTTTGCTTATTATCCCATTAGCAGTAACATTAATAAAGTAATTAAATAACAGTAAATGCAACTCAGTATGCCACATTCTTGTAGTTGATGTACATAAAAAGATAATTGTAGTCATAAAATTGAAGTTAAAGAGTTAAACAATTAAAGAGGAAATTTGGATTTTGTAATGGCTTATAACTTTTCCATGAATGAGGCCATCAAGATGACCAAATTGTGAAACTGTTTTTGTGAATGTTCAATCCAGTGCAAAAATTATTAATGAAAAAAAGATTGAGTTTGTATGGGCAATAGAAGCTCTTAATGGAAATATTCAGGAGAAAGGATCCTATGAAAAAATTATCATAATTATAAAGTTGGTGAAGGCTCTAAGGTTGCTATCTAACTGATCTTTAATTTTTTGTCTCATTTTGTGAAAGAAATAATGTGCTATAAAGTTACTCAAAGATTAGAAATTTTTGAAGTTCCTTGAACAGATCCTTCATTATTTTCAGGTCTTTTTTTTTTAACTTTTGCTTTGATGGAATGAGTTACAATGAGTTACATACATGCTTATGTGCCAGTCTTCTTTATTCTCCTCTGAACTATTTTAGGATTAAGATCCTACCTAATTGATTCTATTTCCCCAGCCTTTAGCATAGTACCTGCTCCAAAACGTATGGTAAGGACTCAGATGTTTATTTAGTGACTGAATTAATATAGAAATAAATGAGATACTCAAAGGAGAGGCTTGACTCAGTTGCAATCATAGGAAATCTCTGCACAATTTAAAAATACAAAATTTGGGAAAGAAGATTTGCAAAGTATTTTAGTCTTTACTAGAAAAGGTCATTGGTTTCCTAAACCAAAGAAGACACTTGTAAGAAACCTTTTTGGCTCTACGAATCTGAACCAAATAAAACACTAAAATTCTACTTCTACCAATATATGTTTTCACAAAAAAATAGGTCAAGATAAATGTGCTCTATGTTTCTGGAAATTCAAATGCACCATTTGAACATTTAACTCCGAAATGGTCGACTATAAAAGAGTAGGCAAAAATGTATTCATTCCAAGTTAATTAGAAAATGAAACATATTGCATGTCATTGTTATATTTTCATTTGCTTTCTAGTTTAGTAATTCATTTTTTTATTTAAACAAAATTGCATTTATTATTAAATTAAAATTTATTAAAATATTTTTATTTATTATTAATACATTTTATGTATTTATTATTTAAATAAGGTAAACATTTATCATTTTGAAACTATATTTTTTCAGTAAAATGTGTTTTGAAATCCAGCAATAAAAGAGGGGAAGGACCAATTTCAGACAGTACTCAACAAGTTCTCTTAGAATGAACCTGAATCTCTAAACTCACATGATGGGAAAATGACACAACCAAAGCAGGGAACTCAGATGCTGCTGATTTCACGAAGCACATCTCCAAATGTAAGACCGTATCTCAATCCCTGTGGGAAAGCCATGGTGTTTGAAGCTAACTCTGCTTATTAATATCTTCTTGCTTGGAACTTCCAACCTGCATTCTAACTAAGGACAAGCAGACTCTAACAATTTGTTTTTCTCACCCTGCTTAGTCAGATTATGATTGAATTCAACAAACTAAATTCTGCTACTTCAGCAACAGCCAACTCGTAGGAATCTGCCACCATTTTTAAAAGTTAGACTATATTAATAGGTACAAATATGACTCTGTCATCTTTAGAAATAGAGTTGCTGGTGTAGAACATCATTAAATGATCTTAATAATAATTTATTATTAAATATCTGCTGTGGAGAGTTCAAGGAGTGACCTGGCATTTTGCCTCAGAAACAAATATGTAATGCAGAATATTTATAACCTTCTTTTGAGTGCCAATAACTTAGTTAACTAGAATAAGAAGAATAGCACTGAGATCCAAAAAGTAATGACATCTATGTGATAGTTTTTCACAAAGTAAGATATGTGTGTATTGATTAAAATACAGAGAAGAAAAAAAGGTCACCTTGCTCTTAAGTCATCCATATACCTTGTCATTCACCAAAAGCATAGAGGTCATAAGGATATCTTTTGGTAAATCAAGAGAAAATTTGTCCTCACATTTAATTAACAGAGACTCTTACGTAAAAAAGAGCTTTATAGTTTAATGACGTTTATCAATTCTTTATCGGGCTACAATTTTTCCAACTACAATTTTAACGTGATAAGATAGAAAAGAATTTGGGTAATGAATGAAATATTATTAGTGCTGTTCTTTAAACTGTCCATTGCATTATCATTCTTGTATTTTAATGAGAAAGCAGTCACAAAGAAAATGCCACAACAAGACAATTTGCATTATTACTGAACTTTCAAGTCAAATAATCATAAGAGTTACTTTCTACCAAGCTTTATAATGTAATTAGTATGGGACACTGCCTGTTCTCCTCAGGCCTTGCTCACAATTTTGGAGTGCCTCAGACACCATGATAACAATTGCTGAATATAAATTAGTACTATTAGAGTGCTGAGAGATTTTTGTAAAATCATTGTTATCTAGTATATCCAAAAAGAATATTGTTATGATTATCTTTTAAAGTAAATGACCCAGTTGCACTACAGAAATTATCTCTGCACATGGCACTACTAAATAGTTGGCATGTTAGATTTAAGATGTGCTACTTGTAAATAGTTTAAAGGAAAAGAATAACCTATTTTTAAAATTCCATTCAGTATAATCATATAAACATTATAACTCTGCTTGTAGAAAAATGTTCTCCCAGAGGACAAACCTAAGGGAAAAATATTATATTTTATTAAACTATTCAATTGTCATAAAAACATTTATTAAAAACTATATTTTAGGCTTTATGCTAGAAAAAAATGGAAAATTATGAATGCTATAGAGAATCCCACTATCCAAAACAGATCAACATATACACCAAACTGTATTGTGATATTAAAATGAGGAAATGAATAAGAACAAATTTCTCACTAGGTTGAAAATTTGTATTGATTTGCCAGATATATTGAAGATAATAAAGCCTAATGCCTAAGTGCATGGAGGCAAAAGAGACTATGATTTATATAGAGAAGATCAGATATGAGATTGTGATGGTTAGAACACTGGGGATAAATCAGTGGGAAAATTATCAGACATAACGCTGATGTCCCAGGGCCATATCATATAGGATTTTGTTTATGTGTCAATAAAGAAGTCTTTATCCTGTAGCCAGTGTGAAGTCATTGAATAATTTTTAGTAGTATTAAATATAATTAAATGAGTAGCCATTTGGGATGGATTGGAGAGAGTGGAGTGAGGTAAAACTAGAGGTAGAGTGACTAATTAGTATTCTACAACACATGTTGAAAATCAGTCATAGGATGGACACACTGGAGTTGGAAGAAAGTCTTTGATATAAGAGATAAGAAAAAAATGTACAGATAAAAGTATGGTGTGCAGCTCTTCCTCTATAGGTACAACGGGCAAAGAAGAAATGAATTTAAAATTTCCTGAGCCAGCAGTAGAGAATAGCCCAATCTACGTGTGCATTAATTCCTTATTGCTAATGCAACAAACCACCGAATTAGTGGTTTAAACAAGACAAGTTTATTATTTTACGTTTCTGATGGTCACAAGTTAAAAAGGAGTTATATGGGACTAATATCAAATGCTGCATTTTTTTCTGGAGCCTCTAGGGTGAAACTGTCCTTTGCTTTTTGCAGATTCTAGAGGCTATCTGTGTTCCTTTGTGTCTGGCCACATCACTTAAATCTTTGTTTCTGTTGTTACATCTTTCTCTGCTTCTGTCATCACATCAGCTTCTATAACGCTCACTGTCCTGCCTCCCTTCTATAAAGTTACCTATTATTATATTGGGCCCACCTGAACAATGCAGAAAAATCTTCTTGTCTCAAGGTACTAAACTTAGTTAAATCTGCGAAGTCCCTTTCACTAAGTAAAGTAACATGTTCGCAGGTTCTGGAAATTAGGATATGCATATAATTGGGGGGGCATTATTATTCAGCCTACCGTAGTTTGTCACTAAATTAGAGGTATCTCTGATTGGTATAATGAAGATACGATAAGATCAATGTAACTAAGGAGTTACTTAGTTGAAACGCTACTCCTTGAGAAAATGATGGTAATCGGCAGAAGTAAGTAGAGGTATCCTGACACAATCTTATTTTTATGCTCTAATTTTAAGTAGTGATTGTTAAAAGTTAGAGAAAGCTGTGAGTCAGACAGTGAGCTTTTTACTTTATATTATTTCACCTCTATAGATTAAATCATCAAAACATTCAAAGGCAATCACATTGGAATAACTTAGGAGGAGCAAATCTACAATCAACTAAAAGATGACTTTAATCAGGGCTCATTACTTCATGCACTGGAAAGCAGTGGCAATCACTAGGCCAGAAGCTGCCACTCCATGTAAGTAGTGATTGGATGGAAAATGAAGAAAAAAAGAATTGAAAAAGGAAGAAGGAAGTAAAGAAGGAATGGAGGAAGGAAGGAAACAAAGGAGAGAAACTAGTTTCACAATGGAAGCAAATATTTCCAAATATATATTTAAAAATAATCAGCTGAGATAAACTATCTCTGCTGGGAATTACTGACAAAGGTCTGTTCCGTTTTCATACTCTACTGAGGCTGCTAACCCCTTAGTTGATTATATAAAGTCACATCACTCGGGCTGTTATCTAAGTCTAAGAGGATTCAAAAGATTAAAAGCCAAACCTGAGAGTAACCACTAAGAACATATTTTCAGAACAGATTTACTGCAATAAACAAAAGACTATTTTATATACCATGAGAGCAATGAGTTCAATTTCTTTTTGACTTTCCAAAAACAGTACTCAAACAATTAAGATTTTAATTGTGTTCTATTTTGTGTTGATACTTGATTTTAATAATTATCTTCTTGTCTGACTTTTTATTTTAAATAAAAAATTTAGCTTACACAGACAGTATTGAAATGCAATGCTAAATTCAGAGAAATCTTGATCATGAATTCACTATAATGTATTACTGAACAGCAAACTATTAAAACTGTGTAATGAGCAAAGCAATTCACAGACTACTTTAATAACTTAACTGAATAAAAGATGTTGGTGGATCTCACTTTTGTTGACGCATTTTTCTTCTTTTGAGAACAATCCCCTTTTGTGGAATCTACTCTAATTTCCAACATAATCATGTGGTTTCCAAAGGTGTTTCTGTGTTATTACATGACTTTCCTACCCAGCTCCCCCTAAAATAATGTATGTATGGATAGTTCACCCAATTCAGGACTGTAAGGAATATTTCCTGTTTATTTCAAATCAGAACTACTAAGAAAGCACTATTCCAGCAATGGAAGATCACTACACGTTCAAACTTACTCAATCCATCGAGGAATCTATGAGTGAAATCAATTAATTTACTGATTTACCTATATACTTTTAATTTGGCTTCTGTTGCATAAAAGTGCAAGAACCCTTACTTATGTAATGCATTTGTTTGAAAAATCAATTTATGGAACAATAGAAGAAAGCTAAAACATAATAAAGCAAATTATTATAAGGAATGAGAAATATACTAAAATTAATTCCAGAAAATAAATAAACTGAAATTAGAGTTAGAGAATTAAAATTACAGCTATTCAAGCATTAGAATAGTGAGGTGGAGTTTAAGCTTTAGAAGGTTAAACAAAATGCATAATAAGACACAGTGAGAAATATGGTGATAAAGATATGAAAAATAGAATATAGAGAAGAGAAACACAAAATTCAGACAGCAGTTACTCCTCTAGAAGATATCAAAGAAATGAAACAGAAATATGAAATTGAGCTCCTAAGAGGAAACATATCTTAAGTAGAAAAGGTGAGGGCATATATGGTAATTTTTTCAATATATATTAATTAAACGTGAATTAATTAAAATCTCAGAGTTGAGAACAATATCATCAAAAGTTGTGGGATATAGCTAAAGCTGCATTTAAAGCATATGAATTGCTCTAAAATAATTTCATCATTAAATTAGAATAAGTGAATACAAGTAAACATTCAACTATACAAGCAAAATAAAAAACAGTTAATAAAATTAAAGTATAAAATTATAAAAGCAGCAATCAATGAATAAGAAAAAATAGAATATATTGATACATATAAAAGTTATTTTCCTTTCAAAACAGTAGATTTGAAAACAAATAAAATCCTACTCAAAAAAGCTAATGTTAAACAAAATAGCTATGAAATAAGACCGATATAGCATAGTTTTGCTTTGTTTTGTTTAAGAATTAGTTAATGATGTTTACAAATATATGCTTATTTAAGTCTTAAAATTTCCAAGAAAGATGCAAATATGCAAAAGTATAGAACACCTTGATTGAACAAATAGAATTAATAATCCTTATAATGGCAATTTTGAAGAAGACTTGAAAAGACATGACATTAATGATTATATATAACTATATAATATATAATTTAATTTATAGCTATTGATATATAATCATTATATTTGTATATATACATACAAATGCTTTTGCCAAATGCAAAATTACAAAACAATGAGGGTATATTTTTTGTGGGCACATAGTAAGTGTATATATTCCTTGGGTATGTAAGATGTTTTGATACAGGCATATAATCTGAAATAAGCACATGGAGAATGGGGTATCCATCCATCAAGCATTTATCTTTTGTGTTACAAAAACTTCAGTTACAATCTTTTGTTTTTTTTTTATGTAAAATTAAGTTATTATTGACTATAATCACCCTGTTGTGCTATCAAATTGTAGGTCTTATACATTCTTTCTATTTTTTATTGTACACTTTAGCCATCCCCAAGTCTGCACTCCCCCATCAACCTACTACCCTTCCCAGCCCCTAGTAACCATCCTTCTATTCTCTATATCCAGGAGTTCAATTATTTTGTATAGATACCAAATAAGTGGGATCTGAAACATGAGATGTTTATCTTTCTGTGCCTGGATTATTTTACTTAACATAATAAGCTCCAGTTCCTTCAATGTTGTTGCAAATAACTGGATTTCATTCATTTTTATGGCTGAATATTACTTCATTGTGTATATGTAGCACATTTTGTTTATTCATTCATCTGTTGATGGACACTTAGGTTGCTTCCAAATCTTAGCTGTTATAAACAGTGCTGCAGAATCATATGCGTACAGGTAACTCTTTGATACACTGATTTCCTTTCTTTTAGGTATATACCCAGCATTGGGATGGCGGGATCATGTGGTAGCTCAATTTTTATTTTTATTTTTTTGAGAAACCTCCAAATTGTCCTTCATACTGGTCGTACTAATTTAGATTCCCACCAACAGTATACAAGAGTTCCCTTTTCTCCACATCCTCTCCAGCACTTGTTATTGCCTTTCTTGTTATGATATAAGCCATTTAACTGGGATGAGGTGATGTCTTATTGTAGTTTTTATTTGTATTTCCCCAATGATCAGTTACGTGGAGCACCTTTTCATATGTCTGTTTGCCATTTGTATGTCTTGCTTTTAAAAATGCTTATTCAAATATTTTCCCCATTTTTTGATCAAATTATTAAAATATTTCCTATAGAGTTGCTTGAGCTCCTTAAATATTGTGGTTATTAATCCCTTGTTATGGGTACTTTGCAAATATTATCTCCCATTCTGTGGACTGTCTCTTCAATTTTTTGACTGAATCATTTACTGTGCAGAAGATTTTTAACTTGATGTGATCCCATTTATCCATGTTTGCTTTCACTGCCTGTGCTTGTGGGATATTACTCAAGAGGTTTCTCCCCAGACCAATGTCTTGAAGATTTCCGCCGTCGTTTTTTTCTGTGGAGCTTTCATAGTTTGAGGTCTTAGATTAAGTACTTAATGCATTTTTATTCGATTTTTATATATGGCAGGAGACTAGGGTCTACATTCATTTTTCTAAATGTGGATATCCAATATACTCAAAATCTTGGGAGAAAAAGCAAGGAAATGAGATTCTTTGGAAAATAAGGACTTTGAAAAGGTTTCAATATTCCTAGAAATCTGGAAGACTATGGTACATGCCTAGGGCTGGATGCATGCTCATCAAATATTTGCAAAGGACCTAAAACTCCTACATATGGCTAACCTTCAGGCTTTATGCAGGCAGGCAGAGCAGGTTAAAAGTAATTAAATAACTAGAAATACTTTTACACAGTATGTTTCAGAAGTTCAGCTGAGTTGGAGAGAGCTGATGTGTCAGTTGTCAGAGTAACTGATTATAGCAACAAGCCAAAATGGAAGTAAAAGTGAAGCCTCTAATCATATTCTGTGGTGGTATAAGCCAGAGACAAAAATCTGACAAGGCGCTGACTCCCCTCTGCTCTATGTACCAAATTAAACAGCACTCTGGTCAAGGGTCATGTGATCAGCAAAGATGTAGGTGTGGTTTCACTGTTGAGAGAGCCCCAATCAGAAAGCTTCTGTAGTTTTATGAATGCTGGGGCTAAGGGAAGGAGTAGGGAGAGGGGTAGGCATGAAAAATTTCTGAATACTGAGTCAGAATGAGAAGTATTTAAACAATTTTACCTTCATTCTATGATAAGGAAGCCTTTGTAGAAGTGCCTGAAAAAGACCTCTGCAGGGCCGGGCGCGGTGGCTCAAGCCTGTAATTCCAGCACTTTGGGAGGCCGAGACGGGTGGATCACGAGGTCAGGAGATCGAGACCATCCTGGCTAACACGGTGAAACCCCGTCTCCACTAAAAAATACAAAAACCTAGCCGGGCGAAGTGGCGGGCGCCTGTAGTCCCAGCTACTCGGGAGGCTGAGGCCGGAGAATGGCGTGAACCTGGGAGGCGGAGCTTGCAGTGAGCTGAGATCCGGCCACGGCACTCCAGCCTGGGCGACAGAGCAAGACTCCGTCTCAAAAAAAAAAAAAAAAAAAAAAAAAAAAAAAAAAAAAAAAAAAAAAAAGACCTCTGCCAAAGACCTCATATAAAGGAACTTAAGAATGAATGTTCTGGTTTAGAAATGCAAATATGCAAAGAATATGACTGGGCAGGTGTGCCTAAGTCCTTGACTGCAACTCCTCTCAGAGACATGAATGCATATACACCAAATCTGGTGTAGGGAGGGCAGCATTTACTCATAAAGTCTGCCAGTTAAAGGTTTCATAATTTGCTTATGGTTTGGCCTGAAAATCACACAAAAGCCTTTGGCCAGGAGCTGGACTCCTCAGGATATTCAAGACTTATAAACTGAAACCATTGTTGAAATCAAATAAAGAAGATGTAAATACGTAAAAAGACACTCCATGTTTATGGATTGAAAGAAATAATATTATTAACATAGGTTCAATGAAATCCTTGTCAAAATTCCAACTGCAATGTTTTCCAGAAATGAGAAGTTGATGCTAAAATTTACATCAAATTACAAAGTACCACAAATAACCAAAAGTTTTTAAAAAGAAGAATTAAGATGAAAGATGATCTGTTGTTTATTTTTAAATGTACTGCAAAGCGAAAATAATTAAAACAGTGAGGTACTGGCATAAAAATAGACATATAGATCAATGGAGTATAATTGAGAACCTAGAGAGAAAACTATGTGCCTATGGTCAATTTATTTTGAAAAAGGCGCCAAGATCATTAAGTGAAAGGAGAATAGCCTTTCCAACAAATGATGTTGGGGCAACTGGATAGCCAAATGCAAAACAGCATGTATTTATTTATTTAGTTAGTTAGTTTTGAGATGGAGTTTTTCTGTGTCGCCCAGGCTGCAATAGAGTGGCACAATCTTAGCTCACTATAAGCTCTGCCTCCTGATGTCAAGTGATCTCCTGCCTCAGTCACCCGAGTAGCTGGAATTACAGGCATGTGCCACCACACCTGGCTAATTTTTGTATTTTTAGTAGAGACGAGTTTTCACCATGTTGAATGGGCTGGTCTCAAACTCCTGGCCTCAAGTGATCCGCCTGCATCGGCCTCCCAAGGTGCTGGGATTACAGGTGTGAGCCACCATGCTGGCCTAAAATAATGAATTTGGATCCCTAAATTACATCCTATATAAATAGTATTTCAAAATGGATAAAAGCATATATGAAGAGTTAAACCATAAAACTCATAGAAGAAAAATAGGTGAAAATCTTCATGATCTTTGAGGCAATGATTTCGTAAATATGACACCAAAAGCAGAAGCAAAAAGAATACATAAATTAGATTGCACCAAAATTAAAGACTTTTCTGTGTCAAAGTACCCTATTGGGAATATGAGAAAACAACCTCAAAATGGGATAGAAAATTTGCGGATCAAAGAAGGTAAAGCTCTTTCCAGCATATATAAAGAACTCTTTATAACTCAACAACAAAAATGAAGTAACCCTAATGAAAAAATTAAATGGGCAAAAGACTTGCATAGATATTTCCTCAAAGAAGATATACAAATGATCAGTAAGCACTCAAAACCACAATCAGATATTTCTTAATACTAAGATGACTAAAATTAAAAATAATGATAATAACATAAAAATGGCTTGATGACAAGTATGAGAATAAATTGGAATCCAAGTCTGTTGTTTTTGGGTATATGAAAGTTTGTGGATGCTGTGGAAAGTTGTTTGATAGTTGCTTTAAAAGTTAAGTATAGTCCTAATCATAAACTGTAAACATTAAAAGTTAAACATAACCATATTATACATATGTATATATATGTGTGTATACTTATGTATATATATGTGTGTGTGTGTATATATATATATGACCCACAATTCTAATCCTAGCTGTATGCCAAAGAGAATAGAAAGTGTCTGTTTCCACAAAAATTTGTATATAAATGTTTATAGCAACATTATTCAAAATAGCCAGAAAAGTGAGAACAACCTACATGTTCATCAACTTATGAATGAATAATAAAAGGGTGTCATATCCATGCAATGAAATAGTAGCCATAAAAGAACAAAGTACTGATACCTGTCATGACACAGATAAACCTTGAAAACAACACGGTAAGAAAAAAAGCCAGACACAAAAGGCTACATATTTTATGATTCAATTTATATGAAATGTGAATGGATTATGCTCAAGAGTCACTGACTCTTGCGTTTTTACCGAGATAGAGTAAATTTTCTTAAATATGTATTTATTTGTTGTATGCCCTATGGACACTTTTTAGAAACTGCAAATGCTGCTGTATTATAATTTATACCAAATATCTCTTTGTCCTATGGTGTCTGAATCAGCAGAGCTCCTCAAGCCACCACACCAAAGGTGGATCAATTTACATATATGTATATACTCAGTTTAAAATTCAGATGAATCATTTATTAAATAATTTAATTCCTGCTGTTTTCATATACTCCAACTTGCTTTGATTTATAGATAAGTTTATATAACCAACTAACTAGCATATCCTCACATATCAAAATATAAAACATTTCCACACATATCATAATATAAAATGTGTTCTTTATTAGAGAAAATAGAATGCTGATATTTGTGTACTTTTGAAGAACATAACATGACCAGGTAAATCTTAAAATACAGCTAAAATTACTTTACCTGGAGATGATAACAGCTGAATCAATCATCACCTAAAAATAATTATGTTATAGTTTCAAATGACTAAAATTTCTCATAGGTAAAATAAGACATTTTCATTCTTCAAATTTATCTCATAAAAGGAAAGTATGAGAATAAGTTTCCTCATAGGTGTAGGTTTCATTTTTCAGATTTATTTTTATGTCATAAATAATCTGATGCCCTTTGACTTTTTTGTGAGTGTGACCAGAAGGAAACTAAGAATCTGTCATATACCATTTTCTATATAATGTAAAGAAGAGTAGTTACTGAAACTTTTGTTTTACTATTCATAGATCATAATGGACTTTCTTGCAGATATCTAGTAGATGTGTGGGAAAAACAGTAATAAAACATGTTTTCTGATCTTCACTCTAGCTTTTCCTGCATAACACATACCACTCCTTAAATGCACAAAATTATATAATATGAAGATATTAAAACATTCAACAGAACTACAATTTTCTTTTTCTGATTTTTATTTGGTCATTTTATACTAGATTGTGAAGAATATATTTGATGTCAGTGAGCTAAATAAAGTCAACCTACTGGTCATGATATCAAGTTCTGCAAGATCTAACTCATGGTAAGATTTCACTTGCTGTGGCTAAAAACATGAGCAAATATGACAAAGGTCACTTTCAGGCTGATGTTCAAATCTTCAGCCCAGCTGTTCCACTACTGCAGAAATTGTGAAGTATACGTTGAGGAGGTGCCTCCATTAGAATAAGTCCCTATGTGACTGCAATGAGCAAAAGACCTTGGCAATTCACACCAGTTATATATTATGAATGAAGAAATAATTTTTTATTGGTTTAAATAACTGAGACTTTGAGATCACTTATGATATGATTTGGGACTGTGCCGCCGCCCAAATCTCATGTCAAATTGTAATACCCAATATTGGAGATGGGGCCTGGTGGGAGGTGATTGGATCATGGCGGTGGATTTCTCCTGTAGTTCTGCTCCTGTGGTAGTGAGTGAGAGCTCATGATATTTTGTTCTTTAAAAGTGTGTGGCATCTCCCCCATCTATCTATTCTTCCTTCTCTGGCCATATGAAGAAGTGCCTGCTTCTTCTTTGCCTTCCATCATGATTGTAAGTTTCCTGAGACCTTCTCAGTCATGCTTCCTGTACAGCCTGAAGAATCGTGAGCCAATTAATTGTCTTTTCTTTATAAATTATTTTGTCTCAGGTAGTTCTTTATAGCAGTATGAGAATGGACTAATACAATTTGTTAATGTAGCAAACCCTAACTCATTTACATATTTTGACTAGTCAAGTTGAGATTTATATATAACTAAAACTGCTATCATATATATACGTGTATATATATATGTGTAGAGATATATATGTGTGTGTGTATATATGTATATATATGATATACATGTATATATATGTAGAGAGAGATATATATGTGTGTGTGTATATATATGTAGAGAGAGAGAGACAAAGAGAGAGAGATGCACAATACAGGAACTATATATATAATATTTATATAAAATATATATAGTTAGATATATAATATGTATATAATTACATATAATATATAGCAACTATATAATTACAATTAAGTAGCTATGATTATATATGAATGCAAATATTTGTTTTTATGTTTTTCTATTTGAGTTGAATATTACCATTTCTCAGTTTCCAGGTTAGATATCATTTCTTTCTGTAGATAATCATAACGACCTCCAATCTAGGCTTTCTTTTTAATGTGCATATGCCTTTATTCCACTCTATCATGTGTACCTTGTATATTGTATTTGTTTACTTATATTTCACAGACCATGTCCTCAGAGCTTGAGCTAAATGAGGATCATGGCTTTGTCTGTCTTTTGAAAATAGCAGAATGGGGCCGGGCGCGGTGGCTCAAGCCTGTAATCCCAGCACTTTGGGAGGCCGAGGCGGGTGGATCACGAGGTCAGGAGATCGAGACCATCCTGGCTAACATGGTGAAACCCCATCTCTACTAAAAATACAAAAAACTAGCCGGGCGTGGTGGCGGGCGCCTGTAGTCCCAGCTACTCAGAGGCTGAGGCAGG